>NW_028116020.1:0-23919 GCF_964273445.1 Streptopelia decaocto
GCAGGAGAGCAGGACCTGAGCCACCATGCTGTGGAGCTCCTGGAACACACACCTTCCACCTTCTAGAGACCAAAATCACAACCCAGACGGTGGGTTGAATGCAATGTACCTGTACACACACTTCTGCACTGGAAGACTGATAAGATGTTTTTTTTCAGAGAACAAACAGCCCTTGAGTTCTCTTTTTGAGGCAGTGATGTTCCCAAGCACACCTTTACTGGCCAAGAAGGGGTAAAGTTTTCAATGAATCACTTCAACACCACCCCTACTCAAGGAAAAAAGAAAATCATGACACATTTTCTTAGTGTGATTTAATTTTAGTCTTAAAAGACAAGCTATTTATTAGATCCACATGAATACTGGCCCAGTAACCTCTATATATTCAGTAGCTTACTATATATAATATTTCCAGATTTTGCTCTCTAACTGCAGGAAAGAATGAAAGGGATCACAAGCACTAAGCATAAGGAAAAAATGCTTCCCTAGTGCTGCCCTAGTTGAGCACAGGCTTTTAAACAAGCCTTGTCTCATCGAGCTCAGCATCTCCTCCCCTTCCTAATTCCTGCGGTGGCTGAAGGCAGTGCAAGAGGGAGGAGGACACCAGAAAAGCAATAGCAGCCTTGTTCTTAGCTCTGGCAAAAAAAAAAAAAAAAAAAAAAAAAAAGTCCTGCAAAGGGAGGTGGCCGCAATCATATTCAGAAATTTGAGCCTGGTCTTTTTTTTATTTTTTACTTTTTTTTTTTTTTTAATGCAGAAATGGGTAGCTTCAAGTGAAAACCTGTGGATCTGAGCCACCTGCACCTAAGCTCCTGAATTTCCTAGCACACTTGTTACAGGCAGGTTCTGCAGAAAGAAAGTAGCATCGGCAGCTTTTATCATACCCAGGTATAAAGTGTATTTTTGAAGAAAAACAGAAATGGTTTCACTTACACACTGAGTCTCTAAAAACTGGGCTACCAGAAGCCTCTGCTTACACAATGGCAGCCCAAAGGAAAAGAGGAAAGGACCGTATTCATCAAAGAACCCTGTAACCAGAGATGTCACAATTTAGGTATCTGGACTGCAGACCCAAATAAACACTCAAACCCATAGACCTGTGATTGCAGATTTTCACACCCAATGTTGGTTCCATATCAACAGCTCCTCAGACACGAGCATGACCACCCTGGCTTGCTTCCCCACAAGCAGGTAGCCTTAGAAGTGGGGGACACTTGAACAGCAACTATACCATGGTTTGTGTGCCAAATCATGTTGTTAAAATGAGAAAAAGAACTTATGTACGCCATTACAAGAAACCTCTGAAAATAAAATAAGTTGCCTAACTTTCCCTGTGAAATTAGTTTGGCAGTCCCAGACTATTCTATGAATAACCTAGACCACTTCAGAGTCCATACCTGTCAACCTGGTAGCCTTCAAAGGCAGAGATTCCCCATTAAACTATTTGAAAACCATGGGATATCTGGCAAAGGTGTATCTATATAGGACTGTGGAATCCCATGTCTGTGCTCGACAGAAGAACAAAAGGATCATCTCAGATGTGAAAAGCTATTACGGTTAATCACTACTCAATATTACATGGATGAGTAATTTATTTATTTATTATTGTAAGGCCCAACCATATATCAGTGAATTTAGTGTGTACGGTTTAAGCTTTTGTCATTAACTAATCTTCCTGAAAATATATAACTGATTTTCCCAAGATCTTGCTAATAAAACTTCCATTGTCAAAGAAACATTGGACTCCAACTGTCTTCAGATATTTTTGAATACCAATAACCTCAAACCACTACTCAGTGTGTTTTTATTTCACAGCATAAGATTAATTTCCTTGGAGATGTACATTTTGTAAGGAATGACTTTATTTACCTGCAAGTGACAAAGACTGAATTTGCAGGGCAGGTACACTTCCCCTCTATCCTCTGCTTTGCTTTATTTATAGTTAGTTACAACTTAGAAGAAATATCCCTTTCTTTTGGTTATAGAAGTCAAGTCAGCAGAGACCCCAACTCCTGCCCCACTGCCCTCCCAGCAGTGACTACCAGTGGGGCAGAGTGGCTGGTGGGGCCACTCTTGGCCATGCAGCTGAGACCCCTCAACCTCGTACAAGAGCCAGCAAGAGACTGGCAAGTCCTCAGTACACCTCTGCACTCTTGTGAGAAAAAGCAAGGGTTTTAAAGGGAAGTGAACCTCGGTCGCTGTGTTTTCTGTACAGGCTGAGTGCCCAAGCTGAGCCAGGGCAGATTTTGCTGGTACTTGACATGCAGAACACAAGGAGGCTGCAGCTATTTCGCTCCACCTAAAAGGCGTTTGCCTCTTAACTGCACGCTTTCAGCTCAGAAAGTTATCAACAATTCTGCACACAGGGGCAGCTCCAGGAAAGGTTAGATTCCATCGAGGCTATTCTTCATAAGCCTCTTTGCCATTTTCAAAGGCCATTTAATTGTGAGCTTTGGGGTTGGACCAGTGGGGGAGGATTTGTGTGCATGCCCTTATTGTGAGCACCGTCTGAAGTGAAATGCCAGCTCAGCAGTTTCACGCAGCCTCAACCACACTTGGGAACGCTGTAGCATCCTTAATAGATCTGCAGCAAAGCATTTGCCAGAGTTTCAAACTCCAGTGAACAAGGCCCTTTACAGCTCGCAAGTCAGAAAGACATGAGAAGTGTAGTGCAAGTCCTCTTGACTGGCAGCAGCTGAAGCAGGGTGAGAATACATGCAGAAATAAGCACTCAAGATGCTTTTCCAACAAACCACCAACATAAAAAGGCATGAATGCACATAGCCAGTAGTTTTCCAGTATTGCACATGCTGAGGGGATGCATTTTTCAATTTGGCTCTATGTTTAGGTCAACTACATTGATCACTAGCTTTTAAATCATGGACATCTTGCAACAAATAAATATATAAGTGGGCTTACATGGCATTTTTTTTTCTTTTTTGCCTGACTTAAGCTGTAAAGGTGGAAAGGAAATTAAAATTTGACCTGAAAAGGAGAAGAGCAGCAACAGATAATGGTGACACCTAGGCGCTAGTGTGACTGGCACACTAAATACACTGATAATTTGGTGGGATGAAATCATAGTCTTCACTTAACACATCCTTTGGGAACCGCAGGACCACTTCATTAAAGGATGATTACATTATATTAGCAAGGATAATTTTTATGTGGGGAATTCTGTCACACCGTGCCTGTGTGAACTCCTCTGTTCCTGCCAACAGCAGAGAGATTTGTCTCTCGTCGCTGTCAGCAAAGCCAATAACACACAAGATTGAAAACCTGAAATCAAGAGACGATATCCTAACTGACACGCTAGCTGAATTACAGTTCTCTTGTTATAACTTGATCAGTTTGGACAAAATACAGTTATTTTATCTTCCTTTTATATTGCTCACGAGCAACAGCAGCAGCAGGAGGAGTGAAGAGCAATGCTCCCTCCCCCCAAATTCCTGCACAATCCCCCCCCAACATTCCTGCATAAACCACGCTGATTCACCAATGTGTTAATTGTTCTTGATTGGACTCCTTCTCCCCACCTTCTCTTTTTTTTTTAATATATAGCTAGGGTTCAGTCTTGTGTATTCACTGCTTGGTTCGAGAGTCTAGAATTTTAGGTTGCAACTGCAGAGTCCTTTTGAAACTCTTACGTCTCTCTTCATTGGTGATACCAGAGCCAGTTCTGCTACGCTTCTCCACTCACCCTTCATTAGAAAATGCAACATGAACTAGATGTGCGTAGAATTAGAAATTCTATCAGGTAGCAATAAATTAATAGTTACGTACACTTACAAAAAAGCCAAAATTAAAGTAATATTTGACAAAGCCCTGAACTGATCCATTTTCAAGCAACGCAATTTATAATACCTCTCACCTTTTAGCTTTAAGATGAATAAATTGTTATTCCAAGCACCTTATAACTGTTGTCAAAAAGCCAAACCAAACATGATAGTGTTGTTTCGATTTTACTAAACTAACACAAATGGAATTGAAATTGTTTGTACAAATAGACACTACCACTGATTTAAAATAAAAACGTTTTCAACAATAGATGACAGTGATTGCAAGGAAGACTTAATAATTGTCTTTTATACAGTGTTTCATTAATTCCTTAGATAAAACATGTTACTGCTATGGGAAGTATTAGCAACGTAAAAAGGTGGCACTCCTTCGTGCTTTACAAAGCACTACTGTTTTCATCTGTAAATCCAGAGAGTACTGATCTGTGCAGAGATTATTTCTATTTAAGCCAAGGATCAGTGTCTTTTCAGCAGGAATTTGACTTTAGCATGTTTTATTGGCTTTTGTGAGATTTATCAGACTGCTGAAGGCAGGCACCGATAATATATTAAAGTTTCTTGCCGATACTGGAAATGAATAGTAGGAGAAGGGCAAATATCAACTGCCAAGAACTGAATAGTAACTCTTTTTTTCTCCCCTTGATGTTAAACATTTATTTTGTACGCTTCGTCACGGGCAGATTCCTGCTCGGTGGCTCAGGCTCGGTGAGCCTGCCTCCCCAGCTGTTCCTCCTCCACCGATCCACTTGCTTTTCAAAGCCCGTCCTCTCCACTCCTGCCAAAGCAATTTCACTGCAGGGTCTTGTCAAATCCAGCCTCAAACAATTCCTGGGTGCTAAAAGGTCAGAGATCCTACACATAACCGCATTTCTTGTTTCCCCAGCTCTCTAGGCACATGCCTGCAAAAATCACTTCTCAGCCCAACTTCAGCTTACGATGAGGCCTGGGGACACTGCTGGTGTCCCAGGGTGCAAGATTGTTTTGCAATAGGTATTAAAAGACAACATACCAATCATCAACAAGAAATACAGCATTTACGAGGCGATAATCCAGAGGGAATCCCCTACCAGCTTTTTCTGCTGATTAACCTGAAAGGTTGTTCCCAAGCACGAAATTACTGAGAAAAGTAACACACCTCAATGCACGTTTGTTTTCAGGGATTTTGTTAAAGTTCACTCCTGAACCGAGTTACACGACACGCCATGTGCCGCATGGGGACTGTTTCACGGCACTGCGCTACCCCGTAAAGCCTGAGCAACAACGCGGTGAGACCATCCTCATCCACATCCTTTCGGCGCCCCACGGAGCCCTTCACGCCTCCGGCACCTCCAGGACTCCCGGTTCGGCTGCAGGGGCTCCCCCCTCCCCAGCCCACACCTGTACAGGTACCGCCGGCGTGCGGCTGCCCGCACATCGCCATGTCCTACGTGTTCCGAGCGGACACATCCAGCGCGGAACCACGGCGTCCCGAGGGGGGAAAGGCGCCCAATTAAACACCCTTTCAAGTTCCTAGAAGCAACCAGGCAGCAGGTTGATATTTTGAGAGTAATAAATGAAAGGTACCGCCGCTCCCCGCTACGGTCTACCAGAGGATGGTTAGACACGCTACTCTACCATTGCGCGGGGTGATCACGGTCACGCCGCTGAAATACCGTGGAGTCCCTGAAACCTCAGCCCGAGCCCATTCCGCCCTCCGGCACCTGCCGCTCCCTCCGCATCCCCCTCACCCCTTGAGCTGCTCCCTCATGGCGGCGACTGCTCGGCAACACCGCGGAGACAGAAACAGCGCGGCGGCTCCGTGCAGCTCAGCTCAGCTCCGTTCGGCTCGGCTCAGCCCAGCCCCGCCGCCACTGCGGCCGCCCCGCCGTGAGGGATGGAGAAAGGCGGGCAGGGGCGGAGCTCCCCCGCCCAGCCCCGCCCCCGCCCCCGCCCGGCTGCGGCGGCGGCTCCGCGGGGACCGCCCAGGGCAGCCGGCCGCTCCCTCAGCTCCCCTGCTGGGCCTGTGCGGGCATCGCGGCCTGTGCCCTGCGCTCACCTGCCGTATCGCTGCTGCGCTGGCGGCGGCTTGAGGAAACCCTCGGGGCTCCCCTGATTTTTTGTTTGTTTGTTTTCCTGGGGTGAGGGTGTTCTTTTCCTTCCCCCGAGCCCACCGTGGGGGGCGGAGATGGGCGCGCTCGGAGGCTGGCAGAGCGGTTCACTTCCAGCCGACTTGGGAAGAAAACTTAATGAAAACATGCGCCGAAGCTGGGACAGATTTCAAACGGGTTTTAACGTGGGATTTTTCACTTCACAGCTGTTGATTTTCAGCGCTTAAAACGCCGATTGGTTGATTTGTGAGTGAAATCGGGGAATTTCATTTTGAAGGGTTTGCCTTGGCCTCACAGGGAAGGACCAACTTCACTCCCAGAATTTTCAGAGCAGAAGAAATAGTTCTGCTCATGCTGAGTTACTGTCGCAATGTTTCTTTGTATTAATTCCTGCTTAGTATTCAGTACACAAATAAAAGCTAACAATCTCTTTTTAGTGTCACAAGCATTTTGAATCAGTGCAACCCGTCAGCTGTCACGTAAGTTTTACATCTGCGTCCTTTATTCATTAAAATAAGGCTGCGTAAAGAACCAAGTCCACACAACTTAGTTTTCCAGACGTTACAAACTCTGTTTTTTTTGGCAAAGCCACCCAAAAAGGGTGCCTTTCAAACATAAAAAGTCTCTATTTTTACACAGGGAAGATGCAGGCCTATAAGCACGGAAGATTTATCTTGCCCATCATTTCTATACCACAAGTATATCCCATAGACTGCTTCCCCATTCCAGAGATGTTGGTAAGCACTGAACTTGGTGGAGCTTATCCTAACTAGCAGGATATTCAAGGCTTCCCTTATGACTCTAGGTAGCTGGGTTATCTGATTGTAGGGAAAGCTCAACAAGCAGTTGAAGGAAAGGCCTCATGTTTTTTTGTAGAACCATCAAAAGTGTAAGATGCTCAAGGTTCAGCCTCTCAGGCCCCCAAATGCAAAATGGGATTAAATACTAAATTCTCTTGGTTTCTAGACAATTTAATTTGTTTTTGAAGCTCTAGTTCACAGTTCTCAGTTACCTATGATCTACAACCCTACCCCAACATGCAAAGAAAAGAGGACTCATTTTTGCATAAACATAAATCACTACGTTAAGGCTTATTAGACTGTGAGAATTTTCCATTTACTTCAGTGGACCTGGTATTACATCAATTGCCAGATCAGGTAGCTTAGTTTTGAGGTGAATTACCTGGCTGAAGGCTGTCAATTGTCTTACATCAACAACCTAATCTTTTCCCATCTTTAGCAAAGTTTTCAGAAGCTAGACATCTCTAAGTCTTTTAAAATAGGATGTTTAGCACATTAATTCGGAGGAACCTATTAAGGTTCCTATGTAAGCCTATTACAAGGAGAGAGCAGCTGCCCATGTCACACAGAGGGACTCAGCGTAACCAGAATCCTGACATTTCATGGCAAAAGTAGTTTGTTTTCCTTCAAGAAGTATCTGGGACTACAATGTACATTCCTCCGATTTTTATTTCTGGAGTTTCCTGGTCCTCCTTAATAGAAGCTGCTATTATCACATTTGTCTTCTTTCCCATACAATAGTGCCAAGTAATAAGATTTTTAAAAACAGTCTGAATTTCTCATACTTTGCATAAACTTCTTTCTCCTAGAGTTACAAATAAAGCATTGTATTCAATTAGACTCACAGCAGGTGAAAACCCCAATTAGTGAATCCATTTTCTTGGCTTTTTTTCCCTACCTTACACCCACACACCACTCTTTCTTTTTTTTTTGTTTTTTAACAATAAAGGGAACTCTGAGTCATTCCTCAATTGAAAAGCAAATTAACCCTTTGATCTCCCAAATCAAACTATTACCCACTCAAGAACATCCAAGGGAAAACAAGAATGTTGAAGGATTAAGAGATTAAGGCCTATGACTTTATAATTTGATTTTATAAAAAAAAAGATCTATTTAATGTAGTTCTGATTGTTGTCTCCAAATTCACAACGGCTTTTAGCTGTTTTGATTGACCTCAAAATTATACTTTTGCTGTATAATGTGTGTGAGTAATACCACTCTTATTCCAAATTATTTTTAAACTACCCATAATCTATTATAAAAACATATTTTGTTTGCAGCATAAATGGTTACTGTCTTTGGCATTTGTAACTGAAGCCAATCTTTATACCATACTTAATTTTAAGCCATTTATTTGACAAAAGACAGACTTCTTCCTGGAGAAAATAAAACAGGATTACAGAGTAAGCAGAATTTTAATTCCCTGTGGTACTTTTCTTACCCAAGGGCTATTCGGGGCAGGGCCTTGCCTAAAACCACTTAGTAGGGCAGACGTTAAGGGTCCAAGTTTACTTGTTTAGTACTTAACGAGTTAGAAAACTAAAGAGAGATTTCTTTAGTTTTACTGTCATTGAAAGTGAAGTTACAACATTTCCCTGTTAAGTAAGTCTTGCTTTCCACAATTCTGTGAAGCATGTAGTTCTCCTTGTAAGCGCGGCTTTACTATTTCTCCATTATCTGGGTAGTGGATTAGCGAGTGCTTGCTTTGTGTGTAAGAAGATGTTGTGGTGCCCTGTGTTGGGTTGGCTAATCCGTTATGCTGTTTGAGTCTATTTTCTTTTTCTTGGTATAAATAAATACTAAGAATCACTTGGGATGGCACGATGACACTTTCCTGGATCATCTGTCTTAAATATGCTCCAAGGGCTGACATTTCCAGGATTTTTTTGGTATTTATTCATAGCTCTCTCAGAAGAGCCAAGAAGACAATACTGGTTTGCATGCTGCTGGTTTGTCTTGTCTCTTTTTTTTTTTTTTGGCTGTTTGCACATTGCCACTGGAAGCACATTAAAATACTGGAAATGCAACGAAGAAAATAGTTTTGAAATTCCACATTCATTTTCCCCAACATTGCACTGTAAATTAAAGGCCCACTAAAACATTCATAGCTCTGGATACTTATAATCAGTTCTTTACACCACAGGAGAGATGGGGAAGGAGCATAACACTTTCTGTCCAGAGGGAAACCCAGTCTGTCTGCTGTTTAAAAGGAGATCAGCAGGTGCTTCTATCTACATAGGGTTCATTCTCCATGCTATAAGGCACATAACTGGCACATGGTGCTCCAAGAATTTACCTGACATGTTTCACCGAGATGCTCTTGGAATAGAGAGAGTAGGAAAAGGAGTTTGTTTCAGTTTTGGTTTTTTTGTTTCGTTTTGTTTTTTAAAAAATAAAACTAATTCTGCAGTAAATATTACAGAGCTTGCAGCAATGTAATGCACAGCACGGAAAGTATTGGTGCACAGCACGTGTGGCAGGAGTATGTCTACTCCTGCCGAATGCACAACTTCTGTGTTCCTTTAGGCTGTACTTGCTTTTGCTATAGTAAAGACACCCGATTAAAACTGAAATCTTGGTCACCCTACGAGACAAGTATAACAGAGCCTCAGGAGCAGTCTGTGTGTGCCTTATGTCGCACTGCATTGTGTGCTGTTGATAAAAGATGAATGAGAGGGTGCCTGTCATTTTGGATCTATTAGATATATGCATGAGTTTCATCCTGTTGAAATCTTGGAAAGGCTAATTTGGAGAGGCTACATTTATTTTTTTTTAGCTGACATTGACACCCTGCAGTAGGAGAATACAGGTTCAATCTACTGGCAGGTGTATGACCCTGAAAAGAGGAGCAGAGTCAAACTGAGATTAAGTAAGATTACACGCATCGCTGGATGCAGTGGATAGCACATTCAGGTTCCACCATGGTTGTGAGCTTTTCAGGTAAAGGACCTGTAAATACGAAAAGCTCTTTTCTGTCTTCCATACCAAACCACGAGAAATAAAGAAAATTAAGAAAGGAATAACTGCTAGTTTTGCAGAATGGAGACAAACTGGAGTGCAAATACTCCCAAGAATGGGAAGATCAAGAAGCATAATGCCAGCAAAATGCTAGATAACTAAAAGTATTAAAAAGTAAGGCTTTTGGAAAGCTAACTCCAAAAACCCAAAACCAAAAACAACCACAACAACAAAACACACTGTAAAAAAAGGCTTAAAGTCCACCAGAAGAAAACTTAACGCTGAGCAAGATGGTTTGCTGATCTTTACAATCTTCAAATAAGATTTGAAATATAACAATAATACCACAGTAAATTCTTAGTTTGAGGAATCTGTATTGGTGAAATTAAAGGTTATCACTTCAGGGTGTAAGGTTGAGAAAAAAATGCAGACTAATAAGGATAACTTTAACAAAACTACTAAGACAAACTCTACTACATTTATTTGCATTCCCAGATAGAAATATATTACTGTTTTGCCTCCTGGGGAATTAAAATAAGCAGGATTTTGTAAACTCTCTTTCTCACTGACTCTCTTTTCACCTCAAAAATCTTCCTTTCCATGCATAAAATTACATGTTGCAAACACAAAAACTGGCTTCCCAAATAATTAACTTCTCCACTGTTTTCTATCAATGTATGGATCTCAATAGGAAGAAACCCTGCATCTTGTAGTCCTGCTTCACTCAGGGCCCAGAAAATCTGATGCTGGCTATTGGTCACCATGCACTCCTGGTCTCTAATGAGGAGCCCTCTCTTCCAAAGTCTTCCACAAATGACAAAGGAGAAGCATGCCTTCCTTTTTTACTAATTTACTTTTTGGTTGCATTCCATAAAATACGTATTTTTGATGCTATCAAATATGTTGTTGTTGTTGTTGTTGTTGTTGTTTGTTTGTTTGTTTTTTTAATGACTAACATCATACAAACAGAAAAGTTCTTTTATTGAGGACTTTTTTTTTTTTTTTTTCAAAATGCCCCTACGTAAGTATTATCTCGAAGAGAAAATATTCATTTGGGAAGACAAACCACTTAGATCATGCTGGGAGATTATGTATTGGGATGTAAGGCTGCACTTGGGTAGTAAAAGAAGAAGACAATAAAATCTCTTGCATTTTATGACAGCCATATGCAGGCAGGTTCCAAATCAGACCCGTAGCTTGGCAAACTTTGCACCTTTGAATTAATGCATTAATCTTTTTGGTGTCTGTATTTTAGCAATGGATGCTTCACGCTGTTCTTACAGAACTTGTAGTTTTCGTTGCTTTAAAATACACTTTGAACCTATCATAAATACCACATTGTTTCGTTAATGATTATAATATACTATACGAAACATTATAATATATAATTGTAACAAGAGGCCCTGCCTATTTTTCTGTACACACTATTCTTTTCCATCATCTTCCCAAACATGTCAAGGTTGTTGACCTCAACAAATACGATAAGTTTGAGGTCTTCTCCTAACCTTTTCCCTAGATTGGGCCATGCAGAGCCCTGATACAGAGAGAAAGGGATTGTTCTCCCCTTCTGGTAAATCAAACTTGTGTTGATTTAGTTTCAAAACTGGAGAGTGTTTAGCTTCTCCCAATACCCTGGTGTAACAGGAGCAACGCTCTCCCTAAATGTCTTATGTGTGGATTCAGGAATCAGAGGAATGTGCAGCCCTGCACTTGGAGAAGGAACCAACCTAGAAAGGTTAATGGGAGGAGGCAGTAGCTACACCTAACTGGCCTCACCAGTAAATCCATCCAGACTTAGCTCCTTCATCTGATCCAGGGGACATTTCTCGTGGTTTATTTGCATATTTTGCTTCAGGCCCAGGGTTGTACAACTGTTCCCAAACTGAAGTCAGACTTGGTAACAGCAAGAAAAAAAAATGGAAAGGAAAAGTTTTTCATCTGGCATTTCTTAAATCATAACTTTTTATTTCATTATAAAACAATAGTCTATGAAAAAATGTACTTTAACTTGACTACAAGACAAGGCAATTGTTCATACAACTCTGGCAGTGCATTTTAATGGCAAGTGGCAATGGTCTCCTCTTGTCCTTGCCTAAGAGTGAAAATCAGTGTTTATATAAACAGTCATTCAACCCAAATATAGACATACAGATACCTGCATTAGCTAGTGCTTCCAGAGACAGATAAATCAGTATCAGCTACCATGGAGCCATGTCCTAGGGCACCAATATTATTTTATCCCAATTGAAGCTTCATGTATGTTAGCACTTAAATTTTAAGAGGGATACAAAGGAATTTTGAGGTAGGATTAAAATTATTTCTTAGCTAAGTGTAAGAAAATGATTTCATTCAAGTCTCCTGTGGCAAATTCAAGCATTTACACTTTCGCACATGCTTCGCTTAATTCCAGACAGCTTCTGCCTCTTCCATTTACTTAGCTATAATACGGTTCTTCCTAACAAAATAGTCCTCCCAGGTTTTGCATTTAGGTATCTGTGTAGCTCCTTCTGTCTCTGGCACAGGAGCTGGCAGTTAATTTGGGAAAGCAGCCTGTGGATGCTAGCTGATAGAAAAAAGTGTTGCCAAGCTATATTGCACAGTTTAAACTTTATGTTTAGCTAAGTCTAATAATGGGATGCATTTAGTAGAACTAAATGTGTAGGTATAGTGTAAGTATTTCATATGGTTGAATTGAGCCAAAGCTCTCATGGTACACCTCAACAAGGCTTCAGAGAGCTTGCAATTCTATAGACATACCTTCATTTAGTTCTCTGATCTCTGTTATTAAACAGAAAATGGAATCTCTTAGTGAAAGAATAAAACTGCAAAATGGAGATTCCTTTTCTAGCGACATAGCCAAATTCATCACGAAAAACTAGCAATGAAAATCTAGTGTGCCTTGTCTGCACAAGTCAAAAGAGCCTTGACATTTATGGCCAAAGGTACACAGATGACTTTTAGGACCTACCATAGTCCATTATTAAATTAAGGACAATGGTGATTGTAGGGAGCTCACAATTAGCCAAAATATTTTTTTTCTTCCTATACTGAGCATTTTTCCACATTGAACTAATCAAACAATTTTCAAATTTGCAACTATTTCCTTCATCTTTAAGAAATTGCTTTCAAAAGTGCCCTAAAATATTAAGGATTTAAGCATTGGTCATAGTCCACATAAACACTCCTAGACCCATGCTGCTACATCTCACTGCCTTGAATATATTATCAGAAATGTCAGCCTACAATTCTACCATATTAACATCTTCAGCTTTTCTAAAATAGTCCAGACTTAAAGAGAAAATTCTTATTGCTAGGGCTAACCAGAGTTACCCATTTTTATAATCTCCCTCAATACAGGACACAAAGTGCCAGATTATTTTAGAAGTTCGAAATACCAAATTCCGTAATATCCGGCATATGAAACATCACATTGGTTTTGTCACCTCTCAAGAAAAAAATTAAAGCATTAAATTAAACAAAGATTTCTTTGTATCTCTATAGTACACTACAAATGCAGACCATGGACAGGATCCAAACTATTTGTTTATTTAATAGTGACCACAAGCTGGAATTTTAGGCTGTCATAAACTTAATAGACTTAGATAATGTAACCTGTTGTGTAGAAAATGTTTTTTTGAGTGTCCTTAAAGTTAGAAAGAAGGATCATCTAAACTCACACCTCCTGTCTTAGAAAACATTACAACTGTTTGAGCATTCATCCTTGATCCCAAAACAACAAAATCAGTCTGACATATTAAGAAAACATGCTGTTGTTTTAAATTATCATTCTTCTCTCAAGGTAAATAATTTTCCTTCAATTACTATCAACAGCTCTGCCTCATGTTTGCCATCTTTAGAACCAAATGCTATTTTGCAAACAATTAGCCGTGCTTCAGTTAATGTCTTTACGATAAAGACCATCAGCCAAAGGAAAATAAAAAAAAGACCTTTAACCTTACCTTTTAAATAAAAATTTGCTTAAGACATGTGGTGTCTAAATACTTTTGTACCTCAGTAATGAAAGTTACTTTTGCTTATAGATATTATATTTTTAATATATGTTTTCCATAGTTTTGTTGCTGCAGTCGTTCTTATTTCTCATTCTCAAAAATCCAGTCATTTCTCAAATGATTATCCTTCCACCCATGTCCTTCAATTTGTTCTGTTTTTAGGGTAACTAACAGAGCAAATAATTTCTTAAGGATGAAACTAATTTTGCAAAGATTTGTAGAAGCTGACAGACTAACAATTTTTCCAGATAGAACCCAAGTAGGGAGCGAAGGATTAGACCTCATCTAATCCACTGTTTTTATCAAATCAGTGTATTTAATACTGAACTAAAACCTTTGGAGAGTTTTATTTTTAGCAGCTTGCCATACTGAGTATTCATTTGGCTTTATTCTAAGAACTACAATTTAGGATTCAAAGAGAAGAAACATATTTTTTGTTCATGTGGTATCATCCTTAATAGACTTAATTCCCCAAACAAACAAATACCTTTTTTTTTTTTAATTTATGACATATTTTTATTATTTGTCTGATACTTTTCATAGTAAACTTTACACTTCACTGAGGCTAGCATTTATTTTAAAATTTTAAAAGGGATTATATGCAATTTGGTGATGGTAGTGCACTCTATTGGATTGGAGACAAACCGACTGGTTTTGATAGTTATTTCCATGTCAATATTGTACATGAAGCTTGCTAGGAATTTGGAGAAAACAAGGCCAGCGGGACTATGTCTATGCTCCATTTAATTAAATTATTTAGTCTATGAAATGGCCAAGACACATCAACTCTCCAATTGTGACAATATTTTGGTTATTCGGACTTCCTAGTGGCACGTTATCTTATACCTACAGTGCTATGTGTGTCTACCCTGAGAATAATGGTCATCTCTCAGGCCAAATTTCAGACATTGACTCTTGTTCTTACTGCTGAGAGCTCGGCTGCTCTACAGCAGACAGGCCGTGGTATTCCTCTACATCCCACTTTGTGCTCTTGTGGACCTAAGGCATGATTTTATTTACACACATATATATATATGTATATAAGTTGTTTGGTTTGTTTTTTTTTTAAATTTCTAATTGTCTGACCTCATGTAGGAGATGTTGCAACCGAATTGCAGCAACAACTGCAGTGTCTTTTTGAAACTAGTTAGGCCTGTTGCTGCAGAATAAATCCATCACATCAAATGGCAAAAACTTCTCCCTGCATTGGGAGAACCAGGAGAGTTCTAGATCAGCTCAAACCCCTGTGACTTAAATGCCATGCAGCTGAATACAGTGCTTTGCTGTGCTAGATCCTCAGGCTTTCTTGAATAAGCCTATCAAAGAAATCAGCTGGTCATCAAAGTAATTATTTTTAAGGAGTGAATTTTCTATCCAGAAAGGAACTGGTTTGACAAAACCAACTCACTACCAATGATGAGCAGCCGTATAATAATTTCTTTTAAAACATGCCGTATGCTCTATATGAAATTTTCAAAGTTTGCAGCGGTCAAATTTTCTAAGTTGAAAAAGCTGTTTTTTTCCATTCAAAAACTTGGTAAGCTGGCCCAATTTTTGACAGAATTAACTAACTGAAGAAGCACTTCCAATGCATGCCAGCAGAGCAGCTGGCCTCTCACAGCATTTCTTTCTAAAAGTTTCATTATGTACAAAAGAATGGTTTAGGTAGCAATTTCTATAGAAAACTGGTAAAAAGTGGAACTTAGAAGAACACTCATCTGCGCTCTTGGACTCCTTTATGTTCACATACACTACAGCATCTCGCCAAGTTTGTAAACTGCAAAACTACAAGCGTTCAATGACAATCCTCTAACACTTTTAGTGCATCACATACTACATACCGTGCTGACTTTTACTTCCAAACAAAATTTTGGCTGCATTCCTCAGTACGTATAGGTTGTTCTCAAGTTGTCAGACTGTCCCATTCTCTCACTGAAAACAATTGGGTGGATTTTTAATTTCATAGGTTTGCTTGTTCCTGGATTGCCACAGTTTATCTAAATTAGTTCCAGCCACCAAATCCAACACTGAAAAAGACATTTCTCATTTTCTTGATTTAGGTCATTATGCTGAAATTCTATTTTTTCTCTACTTTGTCTTTCTGTGTAATTTGCAATTAAGAGGATAATTTAAAATACCCTTTACAGAACAATTTCAGTGTCTATTCTATCATTTTCCTCTAAGTCAACATTTCATAAGGTGCTAAGTTTGACACTACATAATTTGCTAAGAAATTTAGCACTGGATTTCAGTGAATTCAAGATAAAGAACATTAGCTGAAACACCACCTACACATAAGCAATACAGCACTATTCTATGCTACTATTCTTATGTGTTCCTTTATTGTGTAAATATTATGTGTTTAAATGATGCCTTTTTAATAGATACGGTTTGATCTGATCCTCCCTGCCTTGACACAATCAAACTGACCACAACTAAGTACAGGGAATTCAAATAGTATTATGAGTACTAAATTACTAGAAACAGTACCACATTAACCTTAGATTGGTGTGTATATATAAGAGCAGAATTGAGATTGCTATTTTTAAGGAACCCTTCATTTTTATTCCATTGGTAAAATAAATTTCTGGTCTTTACTGGAACATAAGGGCATAATGCAGCTGTAAAGTTACATGTAGAAACTAGGGGACTTTAACCCTAACTGAATTTTTCACCAGTCAATATCCTAATACAAAGGCATCATCTAGTCAGTCTCTTACATTATGTGATTAAAAAAAAAAAAAAATTATATATATATATATATATATATATATATATATATATAAAATTAAGAATTTCTATGTCTTTTGCTGGCATAGGAATAGGACAAATGTGGATAGGGAAGTGGTGGGCATACAGTATAATAACTTCCAGGTGTCATATCATCTGTCTACTAGTAGGTATGTTGAAATAAATTAATGATCAAAACCAATCTAATTTAAAAAAAAATCAACAAAGTCAGGATGAGTTTTTGGAAATAAGACTGCAACACAAGTGATATGAAAGCATCAAGATGATTAAGCTGCAGAATCTTATTTATTATACATTAGGTAGATCAAAGCTTCTCAGTGATAACAAGGCACTGACTGGGCATTGCCACCTGTTTGGTCTCACAGCAGGAATCTGTCAGATGAAGCTGTGTTAAAGGTTGTTGGTACGTATTACACTTACGAACAGCTTACATTAAAACAAACAAACAAATAACCACAACAAAACTAAATTATTATTCTTTTGCTGAAGATGTTTACTTATTAATCACCAGCGCGTATGTTACTTTCTTAGTAAATACAAAAATGAAATTCTGTATAATTCAGAAAGATGCAGGTAAATTCTCTTAGTTGAGGCACATCACATATTTCTTTGAGATAGCGCCCAAAAGACCTGAAAAGTATTAAATTAGGATATATTTCAGCTGTGTTTTTGGAGAGTGCTGAGCCTTGCAGCAGCCTGAGCTCAGAGAGGAAAGATAATGGCAAGCAAATTATCCAGGAAAACTAAAAACCTAGAGAACAAGGCAGGAGGCAGTCTTCTAGATTTTTTGGTTGTTTGTCTCTTTTGTCTAAGTTCTGCACAAAGAAGAGGGAAGCTGTGACGTAGGGAAGGTGTGTGGGTGTAAATGTCTAACAGTTACAGGGAGGATCTAGTAAAGAAAGAATTGAGGAAAGCTAATAATCTGCAAGTTGCAACAAGGTGAGGTGAGGCAGCAACAATCTTTGTTAGTGTCCTTGAAACTTGCTGCAGAACTGGCAAAACAGATGAGCAGAACTTCAGTCTGGAGGTGCCAAAGCAGTGCTGGGCTCTCAAGAGTTTGAGTATTTGTAGGACATAAACTTATGCATAACGGAAAGCAGAGAGAAGCGTGAGTAAGGGTCAGAAAGATCTGTTTTAATTTGGGTTTATAAAACTGAGGAAAAAAAGTACTTTAAAAAACAAGTAGAGTTGTTTAGGAGGTCTCTAAGTGTTTGAAATTGCTGTGGTTTAACCCGAGCTAGCAATACAACCACAATAGCCACTCGCTCACCCTCTCCTGCCCCTCCACTCCCAACAGGGAAGAGAATCAAAAGGGAAGGGAGAAACTTGGATTGAGATAAACACAGTTTAATAACAAAATACTAATACACTACTAGTAAATATATGTGTATATATATAAAATAGAAATAAAAGATACTCAAGACAATTCCTCACAAGCTCTGTCCACAACTGAGCAGCCAGTCCCAGGAAATGGAACTTGGTCCCACAACCGATCAAAAGAGAGAAAAAAAGAAAAAGGCAGAAAAGCCCAGAGGCCTCTGCAAAATGGCAAAAGGCTGGGCTAAACGGCCTGACCGAAACTCCCCCAGCTCCCGCAAAAAAGAGTGAAGAAAAGAAAAGGACCAGCTGGAAGGCCCTAGATCCTTAAATAAGGACCATGATGCCAATGGGATGGAATACTCTTATTGATCAGTCTGGATGTCAGTCAAGCTCTGTCCCATCCATGCCCCTCTTCCTCGATGCCTCAGAATGTCCTTTGCTCTCAGACCAGGGCAATTAAAAACATGAACTCTGTGCTGGGGTGCTATCTCTTGTTCTCAAACTAAGTCCAAATAAAGAGTGTGCTAGCTATGGAAAATAAAGGTTTTTAATTGCATGAAGAAAATTAACTCATTTTCAGTCAAACCAGCACAGAAATACAGGCCATTGACCAAAAGCAACAGACTGACACACGAGAGAGAAGTCCCATCAGCTGACTTGATCCAAACTGAAGAGGACTATTGCAAGATGACACGATGTGGGCATACCCACATAGGCAACTTTGATAAAAGATTCACTCTGATAAGACTCTTTTCCACTCCTTATTTCTAGAATAGTGATCAAATGCCCCAGAGCAAAGTAGTGCTGAGGGTTTTGCGCTCAGTTTTCTCAGGAGAAGAATGTACAAATACAGAATCGGATTTTGCCAGCAGCAAATGTTTATTCCACAATACTTAGGGCACTGATGTGAAAAAAAAATTATACATGAGAGGAAATGCTGAGAACCAGATTCTGACCCCTTTTACACTGTTAAAGATAAGAAGTAACTTTGCTGAAATCTATGAGCATCTCTCTCAACCCATGCAAGCTGCTTTTGGTGCAGAATTAAAATTTGATTTCCAAACTTCAGACAATAAGTCTGACAGGAACCTAAACTGCCCCCACTAGAACTCAGAGTCCTCTGTAGGTTCTTCTGCTCATTTCAAGATTGTTAGAGTGAAAATAAATGTTTATTCCTTCCTCAAACTGGAAAGAGGAGAAGAAATAATAGCATATGAAAGCAAGTGCTAACACTAATGACCGTATTAGTAAATTTTTTATTGTTTTTGTGTCATAGCACAATTAAAATAGTGGAAAAGCAGATGAATGAGGTATGTGCAGGAGAAAGCCCTGGTCAAATGTGAAGGTACAGAATACCACCTGCAGTTGAGCAGTCTGCTACCTGTTTTAAATTGTTTGGTAATGTCACAGCAATGCTAAAAGAATAAGCACTTCCCTTAACAGGCAGTAATTAAAAGAACAAATAAGGTGAGCACACCTATGGGCAGAAAGATAATCTCTTGGCTGTTTTCTTTTATGCCTCTAGTTATGGTTTATGTAAAAACAGCTCCATTCATAAGTCTGAGGTTCAACACGGTATTTGGAAATGGTGGTGAGCTCATCAGTGGGACACCTCTGGGAACCAGTTTTTTAACCTCTAATTTTCAGGTGATACTTAAAGTAAACTGAAGTATAGAGGGAAAGCATTCTTTTCAACAACTAGTGGCCAAAATGGTCTCACTGGCAGAATCACTGGCAGAAATCTGGAAGAAATTTCCTTCCAAACACTGAAGTAAAATTTCAAGATGCCTTTATTCCAAATTACTTGCACTAAAAGTTTATAGCTAGAGAAATAAAAATGTGGTTTAGGTTTAGTAGTTCTAACTCTTGTTTTTTATTTTTTATTCCTGTAATCACTGACATTTCCAGCTACACAATATGTAGTCTGTTGCACTCAGGAAAACAGCTGAAAACCACCCATTTCCATTCTCCAGGGTTTCTAGAGGTTAAAGTGGGTATGACTTTCAAAAAGATTAAGATGCAAACCAGAAAGCTGAGGATATTTTGCTTGCTTACTTCTGCTTCCAGAGTTCACTCTTTGGATGGGAAATCTGCAAGTAGTTATAGCATATCTGAAATCCGTACTCACAGACATGCATCTCCTTCTGGTTTTTTAGACCAAATGCAGAAACATCTTTAATGAAGAACCGCTTCAGTAGCTTTTTCAAGGACACGCATAAGTAGAAAGTATACATACATATATTCTGGGAAACACAGTGTTTACCCATTTTGGATAAAGAAGAAACTGCCAGTTTCCTTTCATTTGCCACAACACTGCTCAAGTGTCTGTCCCTGAATGAATGGTGTCTGGAACGGAAAAACGTAATCTGTCACTGATCCTTCCCAGAAATGGCCTCTCTGCCTGTCATTATTACAATAAACAGGGCAATAAAACCCTTGCAATTTAGGTAGATCTTTCTAATGGTGCTATTGTTCAACGCTTGTAAAAAGCTAATAATCTAAAATGATCTCCAAAGTTGATTTAAAAAAAGGTTGGTTACTTATTTGATGATTATAAGATTTGGCATTGCAAGAAACCTGTATTGAACTTACTCAGATTTACAAAGAAGCTTGCTCAGACAGAATGCTAGGCACAAAACCTTTTAATTAAATGAAGACTGAATTCTGGATTCAGTGAAAATTATTCAGTTTTTATGATGCTCCACTTCACTACTGAATTTGTCTGAAAAGATCAAATGGCAAAATTCTGCAAAACACTACAGTTCAGTAAGTATCTTCACTGCAGTAGGGGATAGAAGTCTAAAGGAGAGAAAATGAACTGCTTTAGCATGCTGAATCTCCCAGAAATCATCTAACGAGCATCTACAAAGAAAAAAGTAGAGTGAATCAGCACAGGGGAAAAATTAAGGTGACCTAGCTAAAAGGTGCTTCTGTGAAAGAAAGAAAACAAGTGGTTTAATAAATCATCGTATACACAGATGTTCAGAAACTCAGAGTCACAGCAGTCCCCTTCTGTGTTAAAGCTCTCCAAGCACCAAATGTCATCGGTCAACCCACCATGGATAGTTTTTAGTTAACCTGAGAGTGATTTTCCTCAGGTATATATGTGTTCATCAATTTTAAAGGTTTTCCAATTCTGCAGATCTTACTAGCTGAAAAATTAATCAGTACTACAAGGGCAGGTGCTAGCAAGGCAATCACTGTATGAAAATCGGCCCCATTTATTCAAATGCAGAAGTATCTTTCATGGAAGGGATTATACGCCAAGCTTCTGCAATAAATGCACTACAGTGTGTTTACTGGTTAAAGACTCCTTTCTGCAAAATGAAGTATTTTGAGAAGATGAAGAGGAAAGAAGGAACCTTCCTGTGCCAAATTAAAACCCAGAGACATAATGCTAGAGAACATTTAGTTACTTCTGATCTCTGTGGGTTACTGACACGCCAGGATACATAAAATTAAAATGGTAGGCCTTCTATTGACCTCACTCTGCTCATCATCTACTTTCCTTAACATCTTTCCCTTTGTTTTATTTACTGTTTTTTAACGCCTCTCTGTCACAAAGTATTTGTTTCTAGACAACAATTATCGGGTTGATTGCATGCTTTTACTTGACCAGGACATATGCAAACAGGATGCCTTGGTGTGTTTAGGAGATGTGGTGCTAAACTGCTTCTTCTGCTGCAAAGTATTGCTGCAGCAGGGTCCCAGATGATTATGTCATTTTGAAACTTTCAGAAAAAAAGAAGCCAGCATCACCTCTTCCAATAAAGGACATTGGAGAACCCTCATAATCTACCTTGGTTTTGCTTAGGGGGAGCACCCTTTTCTTCTCTTAGCAATTTTAAATTGTGTGAGACAAGATGATATTTGAATATTGTTTCACTAGAGATGATGTTTGCACTTACATTTCAATTCCTGAAGGGGGGGAGGAAAGAATATATAAATAGCATCATTTAAACACGAAAACCAGCACTGAGCAGATGCACACTCCAGTTAACGGGGGATTGACCACGTTTCACCGTGCATGCATCTTTTACAGATTCTCAGCAGAATCCACTGCTTGGTACAGATTCTTGAGCAGAAGTGACAGACTTCATATAAAACTGTACTGTTGAGCAGCAGGCTGACAATGAATAAATGTCACTGAGGAGGTTAGATACACACAGCTGTAGAGATCATGAAATTCAGCCTCTGTCCTGAAAAATAAATACCTCAATAAACTAGGAAATTCTACAGCAGTGGCATCCAAATGAATGTAATCATTTTACCTGAAATGTATGGGTTTGAGCTTTTCCTATTTATGAATGACAAATAAAGAAAAAGCTTTTTTTTTGGAAACAAAAGCACAACAAAACATTTGCTGTTGCCCTGAATACTAATGATGGAAGACTGTTGCTATGGTGATGCTAATTTTAATGCTCTTGCCTGTGGACTTCATATGAACTGCCCGTTTTAACTTTTGCAAATGTCATTTACAAAATGAAAACCCATTAATGACTGGCGAGGGCACAGTGTTCCACTTTAATTAGAATAATAAGGAATGCTGATGCACAAAGTACAGGTTTGTGAATTGCTACAAAGCCCACACTGTCAAAATTAATTACCACTGATGAGGATTTTGTTCTTTTTTTTTTCTTTTCCAAATGGAGGTTTAGAATAATACAACCATAGCTGGACTTGGAGTTGGAAGCAGGCTCTTCTTTTAATACCAAGGTGGAATAAAGAAGTTTTCAAGGCTGATGGTATAGGAGAAGGTACAGCAGACCTTAGAAGTATGATTGAACCATGTTTAATGAGCACTAATTCCAGTAACGGGGAAATGCAAGTGCCAATGCTGCCAGGAAAGATAACATATTTTTCAGAGAAATACCTGCTCAGAAAACCAGTTAGGATTTGGAAAACAGCGTTTGTGGTTTTGAAGAATTTAAAAAGACAAGTTGAGGACAAGAAATTGAGGGGGTGCTAGGATATAATTCTGTTTTGCCTTGGTGCAGTATTGCTGTGACTTGTTAATTGCCAAGTTCTGGGCCAAGTAGATGAAGTTTCAAAAAAACAACATAGATGGTAGTGGTAATCTCTTTTGTAAGGCACCAGGACCTTGCAAATGGTGAGCATATATTTGTCACAAGAGGGGGAAAAAGTTGCAACTCGGGGAAATGTCTGAGCATATAAAGTAGGTGCTCTGCTGCTAAAGGCATTTCAGGAGTAGTGACTGCAATGAGGAAAGTATACTGCAATGAAAAGCATCACAGGCAGTTGCCGAGAGTATATTATTCAGACTAATTGTTATTATTAAATATGTCCATTGTTGTACCAATTAGAGAACCTAATTTAGAGTTGAGAGCCATTGTACTGCATGCTGTATTAACAGAAAGGAAACTTGCTTTCTCTTGTGAAGAGCTGAGCTGGTGAATAACTCGATTCGTTTTTAAGCTACATCGCTACTTCAGTGCAAGATCACTGGAAATGCAACTGGCGTGAGAAGGAATAGCTGCTAAAACATTTTTCTAAATTCATGTTCATGACAGACTATTGTTTAATGAGTAGTCAAACTTTCTTCCAGCAGCATTAGTATGAACGCCATTCTCGGTTTATCGGTATGCTTTAGTGCTGGTTTAAAATGGCCTGGCCAATTTTGCCCTTGACTTGTTGGCTGTTGTGCAAGCTCCTGTACTTGCATTCAGCTCTGCACTCAAGGTGGCTGGAATTTCATTGCATAGTACAAAAGAGAAATACAGCAAAAAATATAGATTTGACTGAAAATGCTTTTGTCTACCAAGTCTGATTTTAAGTACCAGGGGTTTTGTTATCAAGGGTTTTACTCAGAACTTGTTTCCCTCTTGCCGCTTGATTTATGGAGGAGTCACTAGATGATCACTGAACAGTGTTGTCATCAAAGACGTTTTTGTGTGAGTAGCCGTTACTCTTATCAAAGGGACGGCCATAGCAGGGCTTTATGTTGAAAATGCAAGTGTCAACAAGTGATTATAATTTTTGCAGAGAATACTAGTATGCTTAGGTGCTGCTGCTAAATGCAGCTGTACCTAGTGTGACAAACAGCCATGAGGCAGCCTGTTAACTCTTGAGAGTCAGTGGGCTCAGGACTGATTCGTATTTCTGCAGTACCTTGCCCAATGGTATATTATACATGTTTGTCTCTTCTCCGAAGTAGCAAGTGATAGTACAAGAGGAAATG
>NW_028116019.1:0-46332 GCF_964273445.1 Streptopelia decaocto
ATGTGGCCATGGATTTGAAAATTCTAGAGAGAATTTTAAAAGCTTCAACAGAATTTCAACACTTCTGAGAGGGATTTGAAAAGTTTCAATGGGAATGGGAAGAATTGGGACAAAAATTGGAAAATTTTTAAGGGACTTTGAAAAAATTTCAACTGGAATTTTAGCAATTTTTTGACGTGAAATTGTAAACATGTGGACGTGGATTTTGAAAATTCTAGAGAGAATTTTAAAAGCTTCAAGAGAATTTCAACAATTTTGAGAGGGATTTGAAAAGTTTCAATGGGAATGGGAAGAATTGGGACAAAAATTGGAAAATTTTTAAGGGACTTTGAAAAAAATTCCAACTGGAATTTTAGCCATTTTTTGACGTGAAATTGTAAACATGTGGCCATGGATTTTGAAAATTCTAGAGAGAATTTTAAAAGCTTCAAGAGAATTTCAACAATTTTGAGAGGGATTTGAAAAGTTTCAATGGGAATGGGAAGAATTGGGACAAAAATTGGAAAATTTTTAAGGGACTTTGAAAAAATTTCAACTGGAATTTTAGCCAATTTTTTGACGTGAAATTGTAAACATGTTGGAAGTGGATTTGAAAATTCTAGAGAGAATTTTTAAAGCTTCAACAGAATTTCAACAATTTTGAGAGGGATTTGAAAAGTTTCAATGGGAATGGGAAGAATTGGGACAAAAATTGGAAAATTTTTAAGGGACTTTGAAAAAATTTCAACTGGAATTTTAGCCATTTTTTGACGTGAAATTGTAAACATGTGGACGTGGATTTTGAAAATTCTAGAGAGAATTTTAAAAGCTTCAACAGAATTTCAACAATTTTGAGAGGGATTTGAAAAGTTTCAATGGGAATGGGAAGAATTGGGACAAAAATGGGAAAATTTTTAAGGGACTTTGAAAAAATTCCAACTGGAATTTTAGCAATTTTTTGACATGAAATTGTAAACATGTGGCCATGGATTTTGAAAATTCTAGAGAGAATTTTAAAAGCTTCAACAGAATTTCAACAATTTTGAGAGGGATTTGAAAAGTTTCAATGGGAATGGGAAGAATTGGGACAAAAATTGGAAAATTTTTAAGGGACTTTGAAAAAATTTCAACTGGAATTTTAGCAATTTTTTGACGTGAAATTGTAAACATGTTGAAGTGGATTTTGAAAATTCTAGAGAGAATTTTTAAAGCTTCAAGAGAATTTCAACAATTTTGAGAGGGATTTGAAAAGTTTCAATGGGAATGGGAAGAATTGGGACAAAAATTGGAAAATTTTTAAGGGACTTTGAAAAAATTTCAACTGGAATTTTAGCAATTTTTTGACGTGAAATTGTAAACATGTGGCCATGGATTTTGAAAATTCTAGAGAGAATTTTAAAAGCTTCAAGAGAATTTCAACAATTTTGAGAGGGATTTGAAAAGTTTCAATGGGAATGGGAAGAATTGGGACAAAAATTGGAAAATTTTTAAGGGACTTTGAAAAAATTTCAACTGGAATTTTAGCCATTTTGTTACGTGAAATTGTAAACATGTGGCCACGGAGTTTGAAAATTCTAGAGAGAATTTTAAAAGCTTCAAGAGAATTTCAACAATTTTGAGAGGGATTTGAAAAGTTTCAATGGGAATGGGAAGAATTGGGACAAAAATTGGAAAATTTTTAAGGGACTTTGAAAAAATTCCAACTGGAATTTTAGCAATTTTTTGACGTGAAATTGTAAACATGTGGACATGGATTTTGAAAATTCTAGAGAGAATTTTAAAAGCTTCAACAGAATTTCAACAATTTTGAGAGGGATTTGAAAAGTTTCAATGGGAATGGGAAGAATTGGGACAAAAATTGGAAAATTTTTAAGGGACTTTGAAAAATTTCAACTGGAATTTTAGCCATTTTTTGACGTGAAATTGTAAACATGTTGAAGTGGATTTTGAAAATTCTAGAGAGAATTTTAAAAGCTTCAACAGAATTTCAACACTTTTGAGAGGGATTTGAAAAGTTTCAATGGGAATGGGAAGAATTGGGACAAAAATTGGAAAATTTTTAAGGACTTTGAAAAAATTTCAACTGGAATTTTAGCAATTTTTTGACGTGAAATTGTAAACATGTGGACATGGATTTTGAAAATTCTAGAGAGAATTTTAAAAGCTTCAACAGAATTTCAACAATTTTGAGAGGGATTTGGAAAGTTTCAATGGGAATGGGAAGAATTGGGACAAAAATTGGAAAATTTTTAAGGGACTTTGAAAAAATTCCAACTGGAATTTTAGCAATTTTTTGACGTGAAATTGTAAACATGTGGACATGGATTTTGAAAATTCTAGAGAGAATTTTAAAAGCTTCAACAGAATTTCAACAATTTTGAGAGGGATTTGAAAAGTTTCAATGGGAATGGGAAGAATTGGGACAAAAATTGGAAAATTTTTAAGGGACTTTGAAAAAATTTCAACTGGAATTTTAGCAATTTTTGACGTGAAATTGTAAACATGTTGAAGTGGATTTTGAAAATTCTAGAGAGAATTTTAAAAGCTTCAAGAGAATTTCAACAATTTTGAGAGGGATTTGAAAAGTTTCAATGGGAATGGGAAGAATTGGGACAAAAATTGGAAAATTTTTAAGGGACTTTGAAAAATTTCAACTGGAATTTTAGCAATTTTTTGACGTGAAATTGTAAACATGTGGACATGGATTTTGAAAATTCTAGAGAGAATTTTAAAAGCTTCAAGAGAATTTCAACAATTTTGAGAGGGATTTGAAAAGTTTCAATGGGAATGGGAAGAATTGGGACAAAAATTGGAAAATTTTTAAGGGACTTTGAAAAAATTTCAACTGGAATTTTAGCCATTTTGTTACGTGAAATTGTAAACATGTGGCCACGGACTTTTGAAAATTCTAGAGAGAATTTTAAAAGCTTCAACAATTTTGAGAGGGATTTGAAAAGTTTCAATGGGAATGGGAAGAATTGGGACAAAAATTGGAAAATTTTTAAGGGACTTTGAAAAAATTTCAACTGGAATTTTAGCCATTTTGTTACGTGAAATTGTAAACATGTGGCCACGGAGTTTGAAAATTCTAGAGAGAATTTTAAAAGCTTCAACAGAATTTCAACAATTTTGAGAGGGATTTGAAAAGTTTCAATGGGAATGGGAAGAATTGGGACAAAAATTGGAAAATTTTTAAGGGACTTTGAAAAAATTTCAACTGGAATTTTAGCCATTTTTTGACGTGAAATTGTAAACATGTGGACGTGGATTTTGAAAATTCTAGAGAGAATTTTAAAAGCTTCAACAGAATTTCAACAATTTTGAGAGGGATTTGAAAAGTTTCAATGGGAATGGGAAGAATTGGGACAAAAATTGGAAAATTTTTAAGGGACTTTGAAAAAATTCCAACTGGAATTTTAGCAATTTTTTGACATGAAATTGTAAACATGTGGCCATGGATTTTGAAAATTCTAGAGAGAATTTTAAAAGCTTCAACAGAATTTCAACAATTTTGAGAGGGATTTGAAAAGTTTCAATGGGAATGGGAAGAATTGGGACAAAAATTGGAAAATTTTTAAGGGACTTTGAAAAAATTTCAACTGGAATTTTAGCAATTTTTTGACGTGAAATTGTAAACATGTTGAAGTGGATTTTGAAAATTCTAGAGAGAATTTTTAAAGCTTCAAGAGAATTTCAACAATTTTGAGAGGGATTTGAAAAGTTTCAATGGGAATGGGAAGAATTGGGACAAAAATTGGAAAATTTTTAAGGGACTTTGAAAAAATTTCAACTGGAATTTTAGCAATTTTTTGACGTGAAATTGTAAACATGTGGCCATGGATTTTGAAAATTCTAGAGAGAATTTTAAAAGCTTCAAGAGAATTTCAACAATTTTGAGAGGGATTTGAAAAGTTTCAATGGGAATGGGAAGAATTGGGACAAAAATTGGAAAATTTTTAAGGGACTTTGAAAAAATTTCAACTGGAATTTTAGCCATTTTGTTACGTGAAATTGTAAACATGTGGCCACGGAGTTTGAAAATTCTAGAGAGAATTTTAAAAGCTTCAAGAGAATTTCAACAATTTTGAGAGGGATTTGAAAAGTTTCAATGGGAATGGGAAGAATTGGGACAAAAATTGGAAAATTTTTAAGGGACTTTGAAAAAATTCCAACTGGAATTTTAGCAATTTTTTGACGTGAAATTGTAAACATGTTGAAGTGGATTTTGAAAATTCTAGAGAGAATTTTAAAAGCTTCAACAGAATTTCAACAATTTTGAGAGGGATTTGAAAAGTTTCAATGGGAATGGGAAGAATTGGGACAAAAATTGGAAAATTTTTAAGGGACTTTGAAAAATTTCAACTGGAATTTAGCCATTTTTTGACGTGAAATTGTAAACATGTTGAAGTGGATTTTGAAAATTCTAGAGAGAATTTTAAAAGCTTCAACAGAATTTCAACACCTTTGAGAGGGATTTGAAAAGTTTCAATGGGAATGGGAAGAATTGGGACAAAAATTGGAAAATTTTAAGGGACTTTGAAAAAATTTCAACTGGAATTTTAGCAATTTTTTTGACGTGAAATTGTAAACATGTGGACGTGGATTTTGAAAATTCTAGAGAGAATTTTAAAAGCTTCAACAGAATTTCAACAATTTGAGAGGGATTTGAAAAGTTTCAATGGGAATGGGAAGAATTGGGACAAAAATTGGAAAATTTTTAAGGGACTTTGAAAAAATTCCAACTGGAATTTTAGCAATTTTTTGACGTGAAATTGTAAACATGTGGACATGGATTTTGAAAATTCTAGAGAGAATTTTAAAAGCTTCAACAGAATTTCAACAATTTTGAGAGGGATTTGAAAAGTTTCAATGGGAATGGGAAGAATTGGGACAAAAATTGGAAAATTTTTAAGGGACTTTGAAAAAATTTCAACTGGAATTTTAGCAATTTTTTGACGTGAAATTGTAAACATGTTGAAGTGGATTTTGAAAATTCTAGAGAGAATTTTAAAAGCTTCAAGAGAATTTCAACAATTTTGAGAGGGATTTGAAAAGTTTCAATGGGAATGGGAAGAATTGGGACAAAAATTGGAAAATTTTTAAGGGACTTTGAAAAAATTTCAACTGGAATTTTAGCCATTTTTGACATGAAATTGTAAACATGTGGACATGGATTTTGAAAATTCTAGAGAGAATTTTAAAAGCTTCAAGAGAATTTCAACAATTTTGAGAGGGATTTGAAAAGTTTCAATGGGAATGGGAAGAATTGGGACAAAAATTGGAAAATTTTTAAGGGACTTTGAAAAAATTTCAACTGGAATTTTAGCCATTTTTTGACGTGAAATTGTAAACATGTGGCCACGGACTTTGAAAATTCTAGAGAGAATTTTAAAAGCTTCAACAGAGAGGGATTTGAAAAGTTTCAATGGGAATGGGAAGAATTGGGACAAAAATTGGAAAATTTTTAAGGACTTGAAAAAATTTCAACTGGAATTTTAGCCATTTTGTTACGTGAAATTGTAAACATGTGGCCACGGAGTTTGAAAATTCTAGAGAGAATTTTAAAAGCTTCAACAGAATTTCAACAATTTTGAGAGGGATTTGAAAAGTTTCAATGGGAATGGGAAGAATTGGACAAAAATTGGAAAATTTTTAAGGGACTTTGAAAAAATTTCAACTGGAATTTTAGCCATTTTTTGACGTGAAATTGTAAACATGTGGCCACGGATTTTGAAAATTCTAGAGAGAATTTAATAGCTTCAAGAGAATTTCAACAATTTTGAGAGGGATTTGAAAAGTTTCAATGGGAATGGGAAGAATTGGGACAAAAATTGGAAAATTTTTAAGGGACTTTGAAAAAATTCCAACTGGAATTTTAGCCATTTTTTGACGTGAAATTGTAAACATGTGGCCATGGATTTTGAAAATTCTAGAGAGAATTTTAAAAGCTTCAAGAGAATTTCAACAATTTTGAGAGGGATTTGAAAAGTTTCAATGGGAATGGGAAGAATTGGGACAAAAATTGGAAAATTTTTAAGGGACTTTGAAAAATTTCAACTGGAATTTTAGCAATTTTTTGACGTGAATTGTAAACATGTTGAAGTGGATTTTGAAAATTCTAGAGAGAATTTTAAAAGCTTCAACAGAATTTCAACAATTTTGAGAGGGATTTGAAAAGTTTCAATGGGAATGGGAAGAATTGGGACAAAAATTGGAAAAATTTTTAAGGGACTTTGAAAAAATTTCAACTGGAATTTTAGCCATTTTTTGACGTGAAATTGTAAACATGTGGACGTGGATTTTGAAAATTCTAGAGAGAATTTTAAAAGCTTCAACAGAATTTCAACAATTTTGAGAGGGATTTGAAAAGTTTCAATGGGAATGGGAAGAATTGGGACAAAAATTGGAAAATTTTTAAGGGACTTTGAAAAAAATTCCAACTGGAATTTTAGCAATTTTTGACATGAAATTGTAAACATGTGGCCATGGATTTTGAAAATTCTAGAGAGAATTTAAAAGCTTCAAGAGAATTTCAACAATTTTGAGAGGGATTTGAAAAGTTTCAATGGGAATGGGAAGAATTGGGACAAAATTGGAAAATTTTTAAGGGACTTTGAAAAAATTTCAACTGGAATTTTAGCCATTTTTGACGTGAAATTGTAAACATGTGGACATGGATTTTGAAAATTCTAGAGAGAATTTTAAAAGCTTCAAGAGAATTTCAACAATTTTGAGAGGGATTTGAAAAGTTTCAATGGGAATGGGAAGAATTGGGACAAAAATTGGAAAATTTTTAAGGGACTTTGAAAAATTTCAACTGGAATTTTAGCCATTTTTTGACGTGAAATTGTAAACATGTGGCCACGGACTTTGAAAATTCTAGAGAGAATTTTAAAAGCTTCAACAGAGAGGGATTGAAAAGTTTCAATGGGAATGGGAAGAATTGGGACAAAATTGGAAAATTTTTAAGGGACTTTGAAAAAATTTCAACTGGAATTTTAGCCATTTTGTTACGTGAAATTGTAAACATGTGGCCACGGAGTTTGAAAATTCTAGAGAGAATTTTAAAAGCTTCAACAGAATTTCAACAATTTTGAGAGGGATTTGAAAAGTTTCAATGGGAATGGGAAGAATTGGGACAAAAATTGGAAAATTTTTAAGGGACTTTGAAAAAATTTCAACTGGAATTTTAGCCATTTTTTGACGTGAAATTGTAAACATGTGGCCACGGATTTTGAAAATTCTAGAGAGAATTTTAATAGCTTCAAGAGAATTTCAACAATTTTGAGAGGGATTTGAAAAGTTTCAATGGGAATGGGAAGAATTGGGACAAAAATTGGAAAATTTTTAAGGGACTTTGAAAAAATTCCAACTGGAATTTTAGCCATTTTTTGACGTGAAATTGTAAACATGTGGCCATGGATTTTGAAAATTCTAGAGAGAATTTTAAAAGCTTCAAGAGAATTTCAACAATTTTGAGAGGGATTTGAAAAGTTTCAATGGGAATGGGAAGAATTGGGACAAAAATTGGAAAATTTTTAAGGGACTTTGAAAAAATTTCAACTGGAATTTTAGCAATTTTTTGACGTGAAATTGTAAACATGTTGAAGTGGATTTTGAAAATTCTAGAGAGAATTTTTAAAGCTTCAACAGAATTTCAACAATTTTGAGAGGGATTTGAAAAGTTTCAATGGGAATGGGAAGAATTGGGACAAAAATTGGAAAATTTTTTTAAGGGACTTTGAAAAAATTTCAACTGGAATTTTAGCCATTTTTTGACGTGAAATTGTAAACATGTGGACGTGGATTTTGAAAATTCTAGAGAGAATTTTAAAAGCTTCAACAGAATTTCAACAATTTTGAGAGGGATTTGAAAAGTTTCAATGGGAATGGGAAGAATTGGGACAAAAATTGGAAAATTTTTAAGGGACTTTGAAAAAATTCCAACTGGAATTTTAGCAATTTTTTGACATGAAATTGTAAACATGTGGCCATGGATTTTGAAAATTCTAGAGAGAATTTTAAAAGCTTCAACAGAATTTCAACAATTTTGAGAGGGATTTGAAAAGTTTCAATGGGAATGGGAAGAATTGGGACAAAAATTGGAAAATTTTTAAGGGACTTTGAAAAAATTTCAACTGGAATTTTAGCAATTTTTTGACGTGAAATTGTAAACATGTTGAAGTGGATTTTGAAAATTCTAGAGAGAATTTTAAAAGCTTCAACAGAATTTCAACAATTTTGAGAGGGATTTGAAAAGTTTCAATGGGAATGGGAAGAATTAGGACAAAAATTGGAAAATTTTTAAGGGACTTTGAAAAAATTCCAACTGGAATTTTAGCAATTTTTTGACGTGAAATTGTAAACATGTGGCCATGGATTTTGAAAATTCTAGAGAGAATTTTAAAAGCTTCAACAGAATTTCAACAATTTTGAGAGGGATTTGAAAAGTTCAATGGGAATGGGAAGAATTGGGACAAAAATTGGAAAATTTTTAAGGGACTTTGAAAAAATTCCAACTGGAATTTTAGCAATTTTTTGACGTGAAATTGTAAACATGTGGCCATGGATTTTTGAAAATTCTAGAGAGAATTTTAAAAGCTTCAACAGAATTTCAACAATTTTGAGAGGGATTTGAAAAGTTTCAATGGGAATGGGAAGAATTGGGACAAAAATTGGAAAATTTTTAAGGGACTTTGAAAAAATTTCAACTGGAATTTTAGCCATTTTTTGACGTGAAATTGTAAACATGTGGCCACGGAGTTTGAAAATTCTAGAGAGAATTTTAAAAGCTTCAACAGAATTTCAACACTTTTGAGAGGGATTTGAAAAGTTTCAATGGGAATGGGAAGAATTGGGACAAAAATTGGAAAATTTTTAAGGACTTTGAAAAAATTTCAACTGGAATTTTAGCAATTTTTTGACGTGAAATTGTAAACATGTGGACGTGGATTTTGAAAATTCTAGAGAGAATTTTAAAAGCTTCAACAGAATTTCAACAATTTTGAGAGGGATTTGAAAAGTTTCAATGGGAATGGGAAGAATTGGGACAAAAATTGGAAAATTTTTAAGGGACTTTGAAAAAATTCCAACTGGAATTTTAGCAATTTTTTGACGTGAAATTGTAAACATGTGGACATGGATTTTGAAAATTCTAGAGAGAATTTTAAAAGCTTCAACAGAATTTCAACAATTTTGAGAGGGATTGAAAGTTTCAATGGGAATGGGAAGAATTGGGACAAAAATTGGAAAATTTTTAAGGGACTTTGAAAAAAATTTCAACTGGAATTTTAGCAATTTTTTGACGTGAAATTGTAAACATGTTGAAGTGGATTTTGAAAATTCTAGAGAGAATTTTAAAAGCTTCAAGAGAATTTCAACAATTTTGAGAGGGATTTGAAAAGTTTCAATGGGAATGGGAAGAATTGGGACAAAAATTGGAAAATTTTTAAGGGACTTTGAAAAAATTTCAACTGGAATTTTAGCCATTTTTTGACGTGAAATTGTAAACATGTGGACATGGATTTTGAAAATTCTAGAGAGAATTTAAAAGCTTCAAGAGAATTTCAACAATTTTGAGAGGGATTTGAAAAGTTTCAATGGGAATGGGAAGAATTGGGACAAAAATTGGAAAATTTTTAAGGGACTTTGAAAAAATTTCAACTGGAATTTTAGCCATTTTTTGACGTGAAATTGTAAACATGTGGCCACGGACTTTGAAAATTCTAGAGAGAATTTTAAAAGCTTCACAGAGAGGATTTGAAAAGTTTCAATGGGAATGGGAAGAATTGGGACAAAAATTGGAAAATTTTTAAGGGACTTTGAAAAAATTCCAACTGGAATTTTAGCAATTTTTTGACGTGAAATTGTAAACATGTGGCCATGGATTTTGAAAATTCTAGAGAGAATTTTAAAAGCTTCAACAGAATTTCAACAATTTTGAGAGGATTTGAAAAGTTTCAATGGGAATGGGAAGAATTGGGACAAAAATTGGAAAATTTTTAAGGGACTTTGAAAAAATTTCAACTGGAATTTTAGCCATTTTTTGACGTGAAATTGTAAACATGTGGCCATGGATTTTGAAATTCTAGAGAGAATTTTAAAAGCTTCAAGAGAATTTCAACACTTTTGAGAGGGATTTGAAAAGTTTCAATGGGAATGGGAAGAATTGGGACAAAAATTGGAAAATTTTTAAGGGACTTTGAAAAAATTTCAACTGGAATTTTAGGCCATTTTTTGACGTGAAATTGTAAACATGTGGACGTGGATTTTGAAAATTCTAGAGAGAATTTTAAAAGCTTCAACAGAATTTCAACAATTTTGAGATGATTGAAAGTTTCAATGGGAATGGGAAGAATTGGGACAAAAATTGGAAAATTTTTAAGGGACTTTGAAACATTTCAACTGGAATTTTAGCAATTTTTGACGTGAAATTGTAAACATGTGGCCATGGATTTTGAAAAATTCTAGAGAGAATTTTAAAAGCTTCAAGAGAATTTCAACAATTTTGAGAGGGATTTGAAAAGTTTCAATGGGAATGGGAAGAATTGGGACAAAAATTGGAAAATTTTTAAGGGACTTTGAAAAAATTTCAACTGGAATTTTAGCCATTTTTTGACGTGAAATTGTAAACATGTGGACATGGATTTTGAAAATTCTAGAGAGAATTTTAAAAGCTTCAAGAGAATTTCAACAATTTTGAGAGGGATTTGAAAAGTTTCAATGGGAATGGGAAGAATTGGGACAAAAATTGGAAAATTTTTAAGGGACTTTGAAAAATTTCAACTGGAATTTTAGCCATTTTGTTACGTGAAATTGTAAACATGTGGCCACGGACTTTGAAAATTCTAGAGAGAATTTTAAAAGCTTCAACAGAGAGGGATTTGAAAAGTTTCAATGGGAATGGGAAGAATTGGGACAAAAATTGGAAAATTTTTAAGGGACTTTGAAAAAATTTCAACTGGAATTTTAGCCATTTTGTTACGTGAAATTGTAAACATGTGGCCACGGAGTTTGAAAATTCTAGAGAGAATTTTAAAAGCTTCAACAGAATTTCAACAATTTTGAGAGGGATTTGAAAAGTTTCAATGGGAATGGGAAGAATTGGGACAAAAATTGGAAAATTTTTAAGGACTTTGAAAAATTCCAACTTGGAATTTTAGCAATTTTTTGACGTGAAATTGTAAACATGTGGCCATGGATTTTGAAAATTCTAGAGAGAATTTTAAAGCTTCAAGAGAATTTCAACAATTTTGAGAGGGATTTGAAAAGTTTCAATGGGAATGGGAAGAATTGGGACAAAAATTGGAAATTTTTAAGGGACTTTGAAAAAATTTCAACTGGAATTTTAGCCATTTTTGACGTGAAATTGTAAACATGTGGCCATGGATTTTGAAAATTCTAGAGAGAATTTTAAAAGCTTCAACAGAATTTCAACACTTTTGAGAGGGATTTGAAAAGTTTCAATGGGAATGGGAAGAATTGGGACAAAAATTGGAAAATTTTTAAGGGACTTTGAAAAAATTTCAACTGGAATTTTAGCAATTTTTTGACGTGAAATTGTAAACATGTGGACATGGATTTTGAAAATTCTAGAGAGAATTTTAAAAGCTTCAACAGAATTTCTACAATTTTGAGAGGGATTTGAAAAGTTTCAATGGGAATGGGAAGAATTGGACAAAAATTGGAAAATTTTTAAGGGACTTTGAAAAAATTTCAACTGGAATTTTAGCAATTTTTTGACGTGAAATTGTAAACATTGTTGAAGTGGATTTTGAAAATTCTAGAGAGAATTTTAAAAGCTTCAAGAGAATTTCAACAATTTTGAGAGGGATTTGAAAAGTTTCAATGGGAATGGGAAGAATTGGACAAAATTGGAAAATTTTTAAGGGACTTTGAAAAAATTTCAACTGAATTTTAGCCATTTTTTGGACGTGAAATTGTAAACATGTGGCCACGGACTTTGAAAATTCTAGAGAGAATTTTAAAAGCTTCAACAGAGAGGGATTTGAAAAGTTCAATGGGAATGGGAAGAATTGGGACAAAAATTGGAAAATTTTTTAAGGGACTTTGAAAAAATTCCAACTGGAATTTTAGCAATTTTTTGACGTGAAATTGTAAACATGTGGCCATGGATTTTGAAAATTCTAGAGAGAATTTTAAAAGCTTCAACAGAATTTCAACAATTTTGAGAGGGATTTGAAAAGTTTCAATGGGAATGGGAAGAATTGGGACAAAAATTGGAAAATTTTTAAGGGACTTTGAAAAAATTTCAACTGGAATTTTAGCCATTTTTGACGTGAAATTGTAAACATGTGGCCATGGATTTTGAAAATTCTAGAGAGAATTTAAAGCTTCAACAGAATTTCAACAATTTTGAGAGGGATTTGAAAAGTTTCAATGGGAATGGGAAGAATTGGGACAAAAATTGGAAAATTTTTAAGGGACTTTGAAAAAATTTCAACTGGAATTTTAGCAATTTTTGACGTGAAAATTGTAAACATGTGGACGTGGATTTTGAAAATTCTAGAGAGAATTTTAAAAGCTTCAACAGAATTTCAACAATTTTGAGAGGGATTTGAAAAGTTTCAATGGGAATGGGAAGAATTGGGACAAAAATTGGAAAATTTTTAAGGGACTTTGAAAAAATTCCAACTGGAATTTTAGCCATTTTTTGACGTGAAATTGTAAACATGTGGACATGGATTTTGAAAATTCTAGAGAGAATTTTAAAAGCTTCAACAGAATTTCAACAATTTTGAGAGGGATTTGAAAAGTTTCAATGGGAATGGGAAGAATTGGGACAAAAATTGGAAAATTTTAAGGGACTTTGAAAAAATTTCAACTGGAATTTTAGCAATTTTTTGACGTGAAATTGTAAACATGTTGAAGTGGATTTTGAAAATTCTAGAGAGAATTTTTAAAGCTTCAACAGAATTTCAACAATTTTGAGAGGATTTGAAAAGTTTCAATGGGAATGGGAAGAATTGGGACAAAAACTGGAAAATTTTTAAGGGACTTTGAAAAAATTTCAACTGGAATTTTAGCCATTTTTTGACGTGTAAATTGTAAACATGTGGACGTGGATTTTGAAAATTCTAGAGAGAATTTTAAAAGCTTCAAGAGAATTTCAACAATTTTGAGAGGGATTTGAAAAGTTTCAATGGGAATGGGAAGAATTGGGACAAAAATTGGAAAATTTTTAAGGGACTTTGAAAAAATTCCAACTGGAATTTTAGCAATTTTTTTACGTGAAATTGTAAACATGTGGCCATGGATTTTGAAAATTCTAGAGAGAATTTTAAAAGCTTCAACAGAATTTCAACAATTTTGAGAGGGATTTGAAAAGTTTCAATGGGAATGGGAAGAATTGGGACAAAAATTGGAAATTTTTAAGGGACTTTGAAAAATTTCAACTGGATTTTAGCCATTTTTTGACGTGAAATTGTAAACATGTGGCCATAGATTTTGAAAATTCTAGAGAGAATTTTAAAAGCTTCAACAGAATTTCAACAATTCTGAGAGGGATTTGAAAAGTTTCAATGGGAATGGGAAGAAATGGGACAAAAATGGAAAATTTTTAAGGGACTTTGAAAAAATTTCAACTGGAATTTTAGCAATTTTTTGACGTGAAATTGTAAACATGTGGACGTGGATTTTGAAAATTCTAGAGAGAATTTTAAAAGCTTCAACAGAATTTCAACAATTTTGAGAGGGATTTGAAAAGTTTCAATGGGAATGGGAAGAATTGGGACAAAAATTGGAAAATTTTTAAGGGACTTTGAAAAAATTTCAACTGGAATTTTAGCCATTTTTTGATGTGAAATTGTAAACATGTTGAAGTGGATTTTGAAATTCTAGAGAGAATTTTAAAAGCTTCAAGAGAATTTCAACAATTTTGAGAGGGATTTGAAAAGTTTCAATGGGAATGGGAAGAATTGGGACAAAAATTGGAAAATTTTTAAGGGACTTTGAAAAAATTTCAACTGGAATTTTAGCCATTTTTTTATGTGAAATTGTAAACATGTGGCCATGGATTTTGAAAATTCTAGAGAGAATTTTAAAAGCTTCAACAGAATTTCAACAATTTTGAGAGGGATTTGAAAAGTTTCAATGGGAATGGGAAGAATTGGGACAAAAACTGGAAAATTTTTAAGGGACTTTGAAAAAATTTCAACTGGAATTTTAGCCATTTTTTTACGTGAAATTGTAAACATGTTGAAGTGGATTTTGAAAATTCTAGAGAGAATTTTAAAAGCTTCAACAGAATTTCAACAATTTTGAGAGGGATTTGAAAAGTTTCAATGGGAATGGGAAGAATTGGGACAAAAATTGGAAAATTTTTAAGGACTTTGAAAAATTTAACTGGAATATTAGCCATTTTTTGACGTGAAATATTAAACATGTGGACATGGATTTTGAAAATTCTACAGAGAATTTTAAAAGCTTCAAGAGAATTTCAACAATTTTGAGAGGGATTTGAAAAGTTTCAATGGGAATGGGAAGAATTGGGACAAAAATTGGAAAATTTTTAAGGGACTTTGAAAAAATTTCAACTGGAATTTTAGCAATTTTTTGACATGAAATTGTAAACATGTGGCCATGGATTTTGAAAATTCTAGAGAGAATTTTAAAAGCTTCAACAGAATTTCAACACTTTTGAGAGGGATTTGAAAAGTTCAATGGGAATGGAAGAATTGGGACAAAAATTGGAAATTTTTAAGGGACTTTGAAAAAATTTCAACTGGAATTTTAGCAATTTTTGACGTGAAATTGTAAACATGTGGACGTGGATTTTGAAAATTCTAGAGAGAATTTTAAAAGCTTCAACAGAATTTCAACAATTTGAGAGGGATTTGAAAAGTTTCAATGGGAATGGGAAGAATTGGGACAAAAATTGGAAAATTTTTAAGGGACTTTGAAAAAATTCCAACTGGAATTTTAGCAATTTTTTGACGTGAAATTGTAAACATGTGGCCATGGATTTTGAAAATTCTAGAGAGAATTTTAAAAGCTTCAACAGAATTTCAACAATTTTGAGAGGGATTTGAAAAGTTTCCAATGGGAATGGGAAGAATTGGGACAAAAATTGGAAAATTTTTAAGGGACTTTGAAAAATTTCAACTGGAATTTAGCCATTTTTTTATTGTGAAATTGTAAACATGTTGAAGTGGATTTTGAAAATTCTAGAGAGAATTTTTAAAGCTTCAACAGAATTTCAACAATTTTGAGAGGGATTTGAAAAGTTTCAATGGGAATGGGAAGAATTGGGACAAAAATTGGAAAATTTTTAAGGGACTTTTGAAAAAATTTCAACTGGAATTTTAGCAATTTTTTGACGTGAAATTGTAAACATGTTGAAGTGGATTTTGAAAATTCTAGAGAGAATTTTTAAAGCTTCAACAGAATTTCAACAATTTGAGAGGGATTTGAAAAGTTTCAATGGGAATGGGAAGAATTGGGACAAAAACTGGAAAATTTTTAAGGGACTTTGAAAAAATTTCAACTGGAATTTTAGCCATTTTTTGACGTGTAAATTGTAAACATGTGGACGTGGATTTTGAAAATTCTAGAGAGAATTTTAAAAGCTTCAAGAGAATTTCAACAATTTTGAGAGGGATTTGAAAAGTTTCAATGGGAATGGGAAGAATTGGGACAAAAATTGGAAAATTTTTAAGGGACTTTGAAAAAATTCCAACTGGAATTTTAGCAATTTTTTTACGTGAAATTGTAACATGTGGCCATGGATTTTGAAAATTCTAGAGAGAATTTTAAAAGCTTCAACAGAATTTCAACAATTTTGAGAGGGATTTGAAAAGTTTCAATGGGAATGGGAAGAATTGGGACAAAAATTGGAAAATTTTTAAGGGACTTTGAAAAAATTTCAACTGGAATTTTAGCCATTTTTTGACGTGAAATTGTAAACATGTGGCCATAGATTTTGAAAATTCTAGAGAGAATTTTAAAAGCTTCAACAGAATTTCAACAATTCTGAGAGGGATTTGAAAAGTTTCAATGGGAATGGGAAGAATTGGGACAAAAATTGGAAAATTTTTAAGGGACTTTGAAAAAATTTCAACTGGAATTTTAGCCATTTTTTGATGTGAAATTGTAAACATGTTGAAGTGGATTTTGAAAATTCTAGAGAGAATTTTAAAAGCTTCAAGAGAATTTCAACAATTTTGAGAGGGATTTGAAAAGTTTCAATGGGAATGGGAAGAATTGGGACAAAAATTGGAAAATTTTTAAGGGACTTTGAAAAAATTTCAACTGGAATTTTAGCCATTTTTTTATGTGAAATTGTAAACATGTGGCCATGGATTTTGAAAATTCTAGAGAGAATTTTAAAAGCTTCAACAGAATTTCAACAATTTTGAGAGGGATTTGAAAAGTTTCAATGGGAATGGGAAGAATTGGGACAAAAACTGGAAAATTTTTAAGGGACTTTGAAAAAATTTCAACTGGAATTTTAGCCATTTTTTTACGTGAAATTGTAAACATGTTGAAGTGGATTTTGAAAATTCTAGAGAGAATTTTAAAAGCTTCAACAGAATTTCAACAATTTTGAGAGGGATTTGAAAAGTTTCAATGGGAATGGGAAGAATTGGGACAAAAATTGGAAAATTTTTAAGGGACTTTGAAAAAATTTCAACTGGAATATTAGCCATTTTTTGACGTGAAATATTAAACATGTGGACATGGATTTTGAAAATTCTACAGAGAATTTTAAAAGCTTCAAGAGAATTTCAACAATTTTGAGAGGGATTTGAAAAGTTTCAATGGGAATGGGAAGAATTGGGACAAAAATTGGAAAATTTTTAAGGGACTTTGAAAAAATTTCAACTGGAATTTTAGCAATTTTTTGACATGAAATTGTAAACATGTGGCCATGGATTTTGAAAATTCTAGAGAGAATTTTAAAAGCTTCAACAGAATTTCAACACTTTTGAGAGGGATTTGAAAAGTTTCAATGGGAATGGGAAGAATTGGGACAAAAATTGGAAAATTTTTAAGGGACTTTGAAAAAATTTCAACTGGAATTTTAGCAATTTTTTGACGTGAAATTGTAAACATGTGGACGTGGATTTTGAAAATTCTAGAGAGAATTTTAAAAGCTTCAACAGAATTTCAACAATTTTGAGAGGGATTTGAAAAGTTTCAATGGGAATGGGAAGAATTGGGACAAAAATTGGAAAATTTTTAAGGGACTTTGAAAAAATTCCAACTGGAATTTTAGCAATTTTTTGACGTGAAATTGTAAACATGTGGCCATGGATTTTGAAAATTCTAGAGAGAATTTTAAAAGCTTCAACAGAATTTCAACAATTTTGAGAGGGATTTGAAAAGTTTCAATGGGAATGGGAAGAATTGGGACAAAAATTGGAAAATTTTTAAGGGACTTTGAAAAAATTTCAACTGGAATTTTAGCCATTTTTTTATGTGAAATTGTAAACATGTTGAAGTGGATTTTGAAAATTCTAGAGAGAATTTTTAAAGCTTCAACAGAATTTCAACAATTTTGAGAGGGATTTGAAAAGTTTCAATGGGAATGGGAAGAATTGGGACAAAAATTGGAAAATTTTTAAGGGACTTTGAAAAAATTTCAACTGGAATTTTAGCAATTTTTTGACGTGAAATTGTAAACATGTGGCCATGGATTTTGAAAATTCTAGAGAGAATTTTAAAAGCTTCAAGAGAATTTCAACAATTTTGAGAGGGATTTGAAAAGTTTCAATGGGAATGGGAAGAATTGGGACAAAAATTGGAAAATTTTTAAGGGACTTTGAAAAAATTCCAACTGGAATTTTAGCAATTTTTTTATGTGAAATTGTAAACATGTGGCCATGGATTTTGAAAATTCTAGAGAGAATTTTAAAAGCTTCAACAGAATTTCAACAATTTTGAGAGGGATTTGAAAAGTTTCAATGGGAATGGGAAGAATTGGGACAAAAATTGGAAAATTTTTAAGGGACTTTGAAAAAATTCCAACTGGAATTTTAGCAATTTTTTGACGTGAAATTGTAAACATGTGGCCATGGATTTTGAAAATTCTAGAGAGAATTTTAAAAGCTTCAAGAGAATTTCAACAATTTTGAGAGGGATTTGAAAAGTTTCAATGGGAATGGGAAGAATTGGGACAAAAATTGGAAAATTTTTAAGGGACTTTGAAAAAATTTCAACTGGAATTTTAGCAATTTTTTGACGTGAAATTGTAAACATGTGGCTATGGATTTTGAAAATTCTAGAGAGAATTTTAAAAGCTTCAACAGAATTTCAACACTTTTGAGAGGGATTTGAAAAGTTTCAATGGGAATGGGAAGAATTGGGACAAAAATTGGAAAATTTTTAAGGGACTTTGAAAAAATTTCAACTGGAATTTTAGCAATTTTTTGACGTGAAATTGTAAACATGTGGCCATGGATTTTGAAAATTCTAGAGAGAATTTTAAAAGCTTCAACAGAATTTCAACAATTTTGAGAGGGATTTGAAAAGTTTCAATGGGAATGGGAAGAATTGGGACAAAAATGGGAAAATTTTTAAGGGACTTTGAAAAAATTCCAACTGGAATTTTAGCAATTTTTTGACGTGAAATTGTAAACATGTGGCCATGGATTTTGAAAATTCTAGAGAGAATTTTAAAAGCTTCAAGAGAATTTCAACAATTTTGAGAGGGATTTGAAAAGTTTCAATGGGAATGGGAAGAATTGGGACAAAAATTGGAAAATTTTTAAGGGACTTTGAAAAAATTTCAACTGGAATTTTAGCCATTTTTTTATGTGAAATTGTAAACATGTTGAAGTGGATTTTGAAAATTCTAGAGAGAATTTTAAAAGCTTCAACAGAATTTCAACAATTTTGAGAGGGATTTGAAAAGTTTCAATGGGAATGGGAAGAATTGGGACAAAAATTGGAAAATTTTTAAGGGACTTTGAAAAAATTTCAACTGGAATTTTAGCAATTTTTTGATGTGAAATTGTAAACATGTTGAAGTGGATTTTGAAAATTCTAGAGAGAATTTTAAAAGCTTCAAGAGAATTTCAACAATTTTGAGAGGGATTTGAAAAGTTTCAATGGGAATGGGAAGAATTGGGACAAAAATTGGAAAATTTTTAAGGGACTTTGAAAAAATTTCAACTGGAATTTTAGCCATTTTTTTATGTGAAATTGTAAACATGTGGCCATGGATTTTGAAAATTCTAGAGAGAATTTTAAAAGCTTCAACAGAATTTCAACAATTTTGAGAGGGATTTGAAAAGTTTCAATGGGAATGGGAAGAATTGGGACAAAAACTGGAAAATTTTTAAGGGACTTTGAAAAAATTTCAACTGGAATTTTAGCCATTTTTTTACGTGAAATTGTAAACATGTTGAAGTGGATTTTGAAAATTCTAGAGAGAATTTTAAAAGCTTCAACAGAATTTCAACAATTTTGAGAGGGATTTGAAAAGTTTCAATGGGAATGGGAAGAATTGGGACAAAAATTGGAAAATTTTTAAGGGACTTTGAAAAAATTTCAACTGGAATTTTAGCAATTTTTTGACGTGAAATTGTAAACATGTTGAAGTGGATTTTGAAAATTCTAGAGAGAATTTTAAAAGCTTCAAGAGAATTTCAACAATTTTGAGAGGGATTTGAAAAGTTTCAATGGGAATGGGAAGAATTGGGACAAAAATTGGAAAATTTTTAAGGGACTTTGAAAAAATTTCAACTGGAATTTTAGCAATTTTTTGACATGAAATTGTAAACATGTGGCCATGGATTTTGAAAATTCTAGAGAGAATTTTAAAAGCTTCAACAGAATTTCAACACTTTTGAGAGGGATTTGAAAAGTTTCAATGGGAATGGGAAGAATTGGGACAAAAATTGGAAAATTTTTAAGGGACTTTGAAAAAATTTCAACTGGAATTTTAGCCATTTTGTTACGTGAAATTGTAAACATGTGGACGTGGATTTTGAAAATTCTAGAGAGAATTTTAAAAGCTTCAACAGAATTTCAACAATTTTGAGAGGGATTTGAAAAGTTTCAATGGGAATGGGAAGAATTGGGACAAAAATTGGAAAATTTTTAAGGGACTTTGAAAAAATTCCAACTGGAATTTTAGCAATTTTTTGACGTGAAATTGTAAACATGTGGCCATGGATTTTGAAAATTCTAGAGAGAATTTTAAAAGCTTCAACAGAATTTCAACAATTTTGAGAGGGATTTGAAAAGTTTCAATGGGAATGGGAAGAATTGGGACAAAAATTGGAAAATTTTTAAGGGACTTTGAAAAAATTTCAACTGGAATTTTAGCAATTTTTTGACGTGAAATTGTAAACATGTTGAAGTGGATTTTGAAAATTCTAGAGAGAATTTTTAAAGCTTCAAGAGAATTTCAACAATTTTGAGAGGGATTTGAAAAGTTTCAATGGGAATGGGAAGAATTGGGACAAAAATTGGAAAATTTTTAAGGGACTTTGAAAAAATTTCAACTGGAATTTTAGCAATTTTTTGACGTGAAATTGTAAACATGTGGCCATGGATTTTGAAAATTCTAGAGAGAATTTTAAAAGCTTCAAGAGAATTTCAACAATTTTGAGAGGGATTTGAAAAGTTTCAATGGGAATGGGAAGAATTGGGACAAAAATTGGAAAATTTTTAAGGGACTTTGAAAAAATTCCAACTGGAATTTTAGCAATTTTTTTATGTGAAATTGTAAACATGTGGCCATGGATTTTGAAAATTCTAGAGAGAATTTTAAAAGCTTCAACAGAATTTCAACAATTTTGAGAGGGATTTGAAAAGTTTCAATGGGAATGGGAAGAATTGGGACAAAAATTGGAAAATTTTTAAGGGACTTTGAAAAAATTCCAACTGGAATTTTAGCAATTTTTTGACGTGAAATTGTAAACATGTGGCCATGGATTTTGAAAATTCTAGAGAGAATTTTAAAAGCTTCAACAGAATTTCAACAATTTTGAGAGGGATTTGAAAAGTTTCAATGGGAATGGGAAGAATTGGGACAAAAATTGGAAAATTTTTAAGGGACTTTGAAAAAATTTCAACTGGAATTTTAGCAATTTTTTGACGTGAAATTGTAAACATGTGGCTATGGATTTTGAAAATTCTAGAGAGAACTTTAAAAGCTTCAACAGAATTTCAACACTTTTGAGAGGGATTTGAAAAGTTTCAATGGGAATGGGAAGAATTGGGACAAAAATTGGAAAATTTTTAAGGGACTTTGAAAAAATTTCAACTGGAATTTTAGCAATTTTTTGACGTGAAATTGTAAACATGTGGCCATGGATTTTGAAAATTCTAGAGAGAATTTTAAAAGCTTCAACAGAATTTCAACAATTTTGAGAGGGATTTGAAAAGTTTCAATGGGAATGGGAAGAATTGGGACAAAAATGGGAAAATTTTTAAGGGACTTTGAAAAAATTCCAACTGGAATTTTAGCAATTTTTTGACGTGAAATTGTAAACATGTTGAAGTGGATTTTGAAAATTCTAGAGAGAATTTTAAAAGCTTCAAGAGAATTTCAACAATTTTGAGAGGGATTTGAAAAGTTTCAATGGGAATGGGAAGAATTGGGACAAAAATTGGAAAATTTTTAAGGGACTTTGAAAATATTTCAACTGGAATTTTAGCCATTTTTTTATGTGAAATTGTAAACATGTTGAAGTGGATTTTGAAAATTCTAGAGAGAATTTTAAAAGCTTCAACAGAATTTCAACAATTTTGAGAGGGATTTGAAAAGTTTCAATGGGAATGGGAAGAATTGGGACAAAAATTGGAAAATTTTTAAGGGACTTTGAAAAAATTTCAACTGGAATTTTAGCCATTTTTTGACGTGAAATTGTAAACATGTGGACATGGATTTTGAAAATTCTAGAGAGAATTTTAAAAGCTTCAACAGAATTTCAACACTTTTGAGAGGGATTTGAAAAGTTTCAATGGGAATGGGAAGAATTGGGACAAAAATTGGAAAATTTTTAAGGGACTTTGAAAAAATTTCAACTGGAATTTTAGCAATTTTTTGACGTGAAATTGTAAACATGTGGACGTGGATTTTGGAAATTCTAGAGAGAATTTTAAAAGCTTCAACAGAATTTCAACACTTTTGAGAGGGATTTGAAAAGTTTCAATGGGAATGGGAAGAATTGGGACAAAAATTGGAAAATTTTTAAGGGACTTTGAAAAAATTTCAACTGGAATTTTAGCCATTTTTTGACGTGAAATTGTAAACATGTTGAAGTGGATTTTGAAAATTCTAGAGAGAATTTTTAAAGCTTCAACAGAATTTCAACAATTTTGAGAGGGATTTGAAAAGTTTCAATGGGAATGGGAAGAATTAGGACAAAAATGGGAAAATTTTTAAGGGACTTTGAAAAAATTCCAACTGGAATTTTAGCAATTTTTTGACGTGAAATTGTAAACATGTGGCCATGGATTTTGAAAATTCTAGAGAGAATTTTTAAAGCTTCAACAGAATTTCAACAATTTTGAGAGGGATTTGAAAAGTTTCAATGGGAATGGGAAGAATTGGGACAAAAATTGGAAAATTTTTAAGGGACTTTGAAAAAATTTCAACTGGAATTTTAGCCCTTTTTTTGACGTGAAATTGTAAACATGTGGACGTGGATTTTGAAAATTCTAGAGAGAATTTTAAAAGCTTCAACAGAATTTCATCAATTTTGAGAGGGATTTGAAAAGTTTCAATGGGAATGGGAAGAATTGGGACAAAAATTGGAAAATTTTTAAGGGACTTTGAAAAAATTTCAACTGGAATTTTAGCCATTTTTTGACGTGAAATTGTAAACATGTTGAAGTGGATTTTGAAAATTCTAGAGAGAATTTTAAAAGCTTCAACAGAATTTCAACAATTTTGAGAGGGATTTGAAAAGTTTCAATGGGAATGGGAAGAATTGGGACAAAAATTGGAAAATTTTTAAGGGACTTTGAAAAAATTCCAACTGGAATTTTAGCCATTTTTTGACGTGAAATTGTAAACATGTGGCCATGGATTTTGAAAATTCTAGAGAGAATTTTAAAAGCTTCAACAGAATTTCAACAATTTTGAGAGGGATTTGAAAAGTTTCAATGGGAATGGGAAGAATTGGGACAAAAATTGGAAAATTTTTAAGGGACTTTGAAAAAATTTCAACTGGAATTTTAGCAATTTTTTGACGTGAAATTGTAAACATGTGGACATGGATTTTGAAAATTCTAGAGAGAATTTTAAAAGCTTCAAGAGAATTTCAACAATTTTGAGAGGGATTTGAAAAGTTTCAATGGGAATGGGAAGAATTGGGACAAAAATTGGAAAATTTTTAAGGGACTTTGAAAAAATTTCAACTGGAATTTTAGCCATTTTTTGACGTGAAATTGTAAACATGTGGACGTGGATTTTGAAAATTCTAGAGAGAATTTTAAAAGCTTCAACAGAATTTCAACAATTTTGAGAGGGATTTGAAAAGTTTCAATGGGAATGGGAAGAATTGGGACAAAAATTGGAAAATTTTTAAGGGACTTTGAAAAAATTCCAACTGGAATTTTAGCAATTTTTTGACGTGAAATTGTAAACATGTGGCCATGGATTTTGAAAATTCTAGAGAGAATTTTAAAAGCTTCAACAGAATTTCAACAATTTTGAGAGGGATTTGAAAAGTTTCAATGGGAATGGGAAGAATTGGGACAAAAATTGGAAAATTTTTAAGGGACTTTGAAAAAATTTCAACTGGAATTTTAGCCATTTTTTGACGTGAAATTGTAAACATGTGGCCACGGATTTTGAAAGTTCTAGAGAGAATTTTAAAAGCTTCAAGAGAATTTCAACAATTTTGAGAGGGATTTGAAAAGTTTCAATGGGAATGGGAAGAATTGGGACAAAAATTGGAAAATTTTTAAGGGACTTTGAAAAAATTTCAACTGGAATTTTAGCATTTTTTTTACGTGAAATTGTAAACATGTGGACATGGATTTTGAAAATTCTAGAGAGAATTTTAAAAGCTTTAACAGAATTTCTACAATTTTGAGAGGGATTTGAAAAGTTTCAATGGGAATGGGAAGAATTGGGACAAAAATTGGAAAATTTTTAAGGGACTTTGAAAAAATTTCAACTGGAATTTTAGCAATTTTTTGACGTGAAATTGTAAACATGTGGCCATGGATTTTGAAAATTCTAGAGAGAATTTTAAAAGCTTCAACAGAATTTCAACAATTTTGAGAGGGATTTGAAAAGTTTCAATGGGAATGGGAAGAATTGGGACAAAAATTGGAAAATTTTTAAGGGACTTTGAAAAAATTTCAACTGGAATTTTAGCCATTTTTTGACGTGAAATTGTAAACATGTGGCCATGGATTTTGAAAATTCTAGAGAGAATTTTAAAAGCTTCAAGAGAATTTCAACAATTTTGAGAGGGATTTGAAAAGTTTCAATGGGAATGGGAAGAATTGGGACAAAAATTGGAAAATTTTTAAGGGACTTTGAAAAAATTTCAACTGGAATTTTAGCCATTTTGTTACGTGAAATTGTAAACATGTGGCCACGGAGTTTGAAAATTCTAGAGAGAATTTTAAAAGCTTCAACAGAATTTCAACAATTTTGAGAGGGATTTGAAAAGTTTCAATGGGAATGGGAAGAATTGGGACAAAAATTGGAAAATTTTTAAGGGACTTCGAAAAAATTTCAACTGGAATTTTAGCCATTTTTTTATGTGAAATTGTAAACATGTGGCCATGGATTTTGAAAATTCTAGAGAGAATTTTTAAAGCTTCAACAGAATTTCAACAATTTTGAAAGGGATTTGAAAAGTTTCAATGGGAATGGGAAGAATTGGGACAAAAATTGGAAAATTTTTAAGGGACTTTGAAAAAATTTCAACTGGAATTTTAGCCATTTTTTACGTGAAATTGTAAACATGTGGACATGGATTTTGAAAATTCTAGAGAGAATTTTAAAAGCTTCAAGAGAATTTCAACAATTTTGAGAGGGATTTGAAAAGTTTCAATGGGAATGGGAAGAATTGGGACAAAAATTGGAAAATTTTTAAGGGACTTTGAAAAAATTTCAACTGGAATTTTAGCCATTTTGTTACGTGAAATTGTAAACATGTGGCCACGGATTTTGAAAATTCTAGAGAGAATTTTAAAAGCTTCAACAGAATTTCAACAATTTTGAGAGGGATTTGAAAAGTTTCAATGGGAATGGGAAGAATTGGGACAAAAATTGGAAAATTTTTCAGGGACTTTGAAAAAATTCCAACTGGAATTTTAGCAATTTTTTGACGAGAAATGTAAACATGTGGCCATGGATTTTGAAAATTCTAGAGAGAATTTTAAAAGCTTCAACAAAATTTCAACAATTTTGAGAGGGATTTGAAAAGTTTCAATGGGAATGGGAAGAATTGGGACAAAAATTGGAAAATTTTTAAGGGACTTTGAAAAAATTCCAACTGGAATTTTAGCCATTTTTTGACGTGAAATTGTAAACATGTGGCCATGGATTTTGAAAATTCTAGAGAGAATTTTAAAAGCTTCAACAGAATTTCAACAATTTTGAGAGGGATTTGAAAAGTTTCAATGGGAATGGGAAGAATTGGGACAAAAATTGGAAAATTTTTAAGGGACTTTGAAAAAATTCCAACTGGAATTTTAGCAATTTTTTGACGTGAAATTGTAAACATGTGGACATGGATTTTGAAAATTCTAGAGAGAATTTTAAAAGCTTCAAGAGAATTTCAACAATTTTGAGAGGGATTTGAAAGTTTCAATGGGAATGGGAAGAATTGGGACAAAAATTGGAAAATTTTTAAGGGACTTTGAAAAAATTCCAACTGAATTTTAGCCATTTTTTGACGTGAAATTGTAAACATGTGGCCACGGATTTTGAAAATTCTAGAGAGAATTTTAAAAGCTTCAACAGAATTTCAACAATTTTGAGAGGGATTTGAAAAGTTTCAATGGGAATGGGAAGAATTGGGACAAAAATTGGAAATTTTTAAGGGACTTTGAAAAATTTCAACTGTAATTTTAGCTATTTTGTTACGTGAAATTGTAAACATGTGGACGTGGATTTTGAAAATTCTAGAGAGAATTTTAAAAGCTTCAAGAGAATTTCAACAATTTTGAGAGGGATTTGAAAAGTTTCAATGGGAATGGGAAGAATTGGGACAAAAATTGGAAAATTTTTAAGGGACTTTGAAAAAATTTCAACTGGAATTTTAGCCATTTTTGACGTGAAATTGTAAACATGTGGACGTGGATTTTGAAAATTCTAGAGAGAATTTTAAAAGCTTCAAGAGAATTTCAACAATTTTGAGAGGGATTTGAAAAGTTTCAATGGGAATGGGAAGAATTGGGACAAAAATTGGAAAATTTTTAAGGGACTTTGAAAAAATTTCAACTGGAATTTTAGCAATTTTTTGACGTGAAATTGTAAACATGTGGACATGGATTTTGAAAATTCTAGAGAGAATTTTAAAGCTTCAACAGAATTTCAACAATTTTGAGAGGGATTTGAAAAGTTTCAATGGGAATGGGAAGAATTGGGACAAAAATTGGAAAATTTTTAAGGGACTTTGAAAAAATTCCAACTGGAATTTTAGCCATTTTGTTACGTGAAATTGTAAACATGTGGCCACAGATTTTGAAAATTCTAGAGAGAATTTTAAAAGCTTCAACAGAATTTCAACAATTTTGAGAGGGATTTGAAAAGTTTTAATGGGAATGGGAAGAATTGGGACAAAAATTGGAAAATTTTTAAGGGACTTTGAAAAAATTTCAACTGGAATTTTAGCCATTTTTTATGTGAAATTGTAAACATGTGGCCATGGATTTTGAAAATTCTAGAGAGAATTTTAAAAGCTTCAACAGAATTTCAACAATTTTGAGAGGGATCTGAAAAGTTTCAATGGGAATGGGAAGAATTGGGACAAAAATTGGAAAATTTTTAGGACTTTGAAAAAATTCCAACTGGAATTTTAGCCATTTTTTGACGTGAAATTGTAAACATGTGGACGTGGATTTTGAAAATTCTAGAGAGAATTTTAAAAGCTTCAACAGAATTTCAACAATTTTGAGAGGGATTTGAAAAGTTTCAATGGGAATGGGAAGAATTGGGACAAAAATTGGAAAATTTTTAAGGGACTTTGAAAAAATTTCAACTGGAATTTTAGCATTTTTTTTTACGTGAAATTGTAAATATGTGGACATGGATTTTGAAAATTCTAGAGAGAATTTTAAAAGCTTTAACAGAATTTCTACAATTTTGAGAGGGATTTGAAAAGTTTCAATGGGAATGGGAAGAATTGGGACAAAAATTGGAAAATTTTTAAGGGACTTTGAAAAAATTTCAACTGGAATTTTAGCCATTTTTTGACGTGAAATTGTAAACATGTGGCCATGGATTTTGAAAATTCTAGAGAGAATTTTAAAAGCTTCAAGAGAATTTCAACAATTTTGAGAGGGATTTGAAAAGTTTCAATGGGAATGGGAAGAATTGGGACAAAAATTGGAAAATTTTTAAGGGACTTTGAAAAAATTTCAACTGGAATTTTAGCCATTTTTTACGTGAAATTGTAAACATGTGGACATGGATTTGAAATTCTAGAGAGAATTTTAAAAGCTTCAAGAGAATTTCAACAATTTTGAGAGGGATTTGAAAAGTTTCAATGGGAATGGGAAGAATTGGGACAAAAATTGGAAAATTTTTCAGGGACTTTGAAAAAATTTCAACTGGAATTTTAGCCATTTTTTGACGTGAAATTGTAAACATGTGGACATGGATTTTGAAAATTCTAGAGAGAATTTTAAAAGCTTCAACAGAATTTCAACACTTTTGAGAGGGGATTTGAAAAGTTTCAATGGGAATGGGAAGAATTGGGACAAAAATTGGAAAATTTTTAAGGGACTTTGAAAAAATTTCAACTGGAATTTTAGCCATTTTGTTACGTGAAATTGTAAACATGTGGCCACGGATTTTGAAAATTCTAGAGAGAATTTTAAAAGCTTCAACAGAATTTCAACAATTTGAGAGGGATTTGAAAAGTTTCAATGGGAATGGGAAGAATTGGGACAAAAATTGGAAATTTTTAAGGACTTTGAAAAAATTTCAACTGGAATTTTAGCCATTTTTTGACGTGAAATTGTAAACATGTGGCCATGGATTTTGAAAATTCTAGAGAGAATTTTAAAAGCTTCAACAGAATTTCAACAATTTTGAGAGGGATTTGAAAGTTTCAATGGGAATGGGAAGAATTGGGACAAAAATTGGAAAATTTTTAAGGGACTTTGAAAAATTTCTACTGGAATTTAGCCATTTTTTGACGTGAAATTGTAAACATGTGGACATGGATTTTGAAAATTCTAGAGAGAATTTTAAAAGCTTCAAGAGAATTTCAACAATTTTGAGAGGGATTTGAAAAGTTTCAATGGGAATGGGAAGAATTGGGACAAAATTTGGAAAATTTTTAAGGGACTTTGAAAAAATTTCAACTGGAATTTTAGCCATTTTTTAATGTGAAATTGTAAATATGTGGACATGGATTTTGAAAAATTCTAGAGAGAATTTTAAAAGATTCAACAGAATTTCAACAATTTTGAGAGGGATTTGAAAAGTTTCAATGGGAATGGGAAGAAATGGGACAAAAATTTGAAAATTTTTAAGGGACTTTGAAAAAATTCCAACTGGAATTTTAGCCATTTTGTTACGTGAAATTGTAAACATGTGGCCACGGATTTTGAAAATTCTAGAGAGAATTTTAAAAGCTTCAAGAGAATTTCAACAATTTTGAGAGGGATTTGAAAAGTTTCAATGGGAATGGGAAGAATTGGGACAAAAATTGGAAAATTTTTAAGGGACTTTGAAAAAATTCCAACTGGAATTTTAGCAATTTTTTGACGTGAAATTGTAAACATGTGGCCATGGATTTGAAAATTCTAGAGAGAATTTAAAAGCTTCCACAGAATTTCAACAATTTTGAGAGGGATTTGAAAAGTTTCAATGGGAATGGGAAGAATTGGGACAGAAATTGGAAAATTTTTAAGGGACTTGAAAAAATTTCAACTGGAATTTTAGCAATTTTTTGACGAGAAATTGTAAACATGTGGACATGGATTTTGAAAATTCTAGAGAGAATTTTAAAAGCTTCAAGAGAATTTCAACAATTTTGAGAGGGATTTGAAAAGTTTCAATGGGAATGGGAAGAATTGGGACAAAAATTGGAAAATTTTTAAGGGACTTTGAAAAATTTCAACTGGAATTTTAGCATTTTTTTTACGTGAAATTGTAAACATGTGGACATGGATTTTGAAAATTCTAGAGAGAATTTTAAAAGCTTTAACAGAATTTCTACAATTTTGAGAGGGATTTGAAAAGTTTCAATGGGAATGGGAAGAATTGGGACAAAAATTGGAAAATTTTTAAGGGACTTTGAAAAAATTTCAACTGGAATTTTAGCAATTTTTTGACGTGAAATTGTAAAGATGTTGAAGTGGATTTTGAAAATTCTAGAGAGAATTTTAAAAGCTTCAACAGAATTTCAACAATTTTGAGAGGGATTTGAAAAGTTTCAATGGGAATGGGAAGAATTGGGACAAAAATTGGAAAATTTTTAAGGGACTTTGAAAAAATTCCAACTGGAATTTTAGCCATTTTTTGACGTGAAATTGTAAACATGTGGCCATGGATTTTGAAAATTCTAGAGAGAATTTTAAAAGCTTCAACAGAATTTCAACAATTTTGAGAGGGATTTGAAAAGTTTCAATGGGAATGGGAAGAATTGGGACAAAAATTGGAAAATTTTTAAGGGACTTTGAAAAAATTCCAACTGGAATTTTAGCAATTTTTTGACGTGAAATTGTAAACATGTGGACATGGATTTTGAAAATTCTAGAGAGAATTTTAAAAGCTTCAAGAGAATTTCAACAATTTTGAGAGGGATTTGAAAAGTTTCAATGGGAATGGGAAGAATTGGGACAAAAATTGGAAAATTTTTAAGGGACTTTGAAAAAATTCCAACTGGAATTTTAGCCATTTTTTGACGTGAAATTGTAAACATGTGGCCACGGATTTTGAAAATTCTAGAGAGAATTTTAAAAGCTTCAACAGAATTTCAACAATTTTGAGAGGGATTTGAAAAGTTTCAATGGGAATGGGAAGAATTGGGACAAAAATTGGAAAATTTTTAAGGGACTTTGAAAAAATTTCAACTGGAATTTTAGCTATTTTGTTACGTGAAATTGTAAACATGTGGACGTGGATTTTGAAAATTCTAGAGAGAATTTTAAAAGCTTCAAGAGAATTTCAACAATTTTGAGAGGGATTTGAAAAGTTTCAATGGGAATGGGAAGAATTGGGACAAAAATTGGAAAATTTTTAAGGGACTTTGAAAAAATTTCAACTGGAATTTTAGCCATTTTTTGACGTGAAATTGTAAACATGTGGACGTGGATTTTGAAAATTCTAGAGAGAATTTTAAAAGCTTCAAGAGAATTTCAACAATTTTGAGAGGGATTTGAAAAGTTTCAATGGGAATGGGAAGAATTGGGACAAAAATTGGAAAATTTTTAAGGGACTTTGAAAAAATTTCAACTGGAATTTTAGCAATTTTTTGACGTGAAATTGTAAACATGTGGCCATGGATTTTGAAAATTCTAGAGAGAATTTTAAAAGCTTCAACAGAATTTCAACAATTTTGAGAGGGATTTGAAAAGTTTCAATGGGAATGGGAAGAATTGGGACAAAAATTGGAAAATTTTTAAGGGACTTTGAAAAAATTCCAACTGGAATTTTAGCCATTTTGTTACGTGAAATTGTAAACATGTGGCCACAGATTTTGAAAATTCTAGAGAGAATTTTAAAAGCTTCAACAGAATTTCAACAATTTTGAGAGGGATTTGAAAAGTTTTAATGGGAATGGGAAGAATTGGGACAAAAATTGGAAAATTTTTAAGGGACTTTGAAAAAATTTCAACTGGAATTTTAGCCATTTTTTTATGTGAAATTGTAAACATGTGGCCATGGATTTTGAAAATTCTAGAGAGAATTTTAAAAGCTTCAACAGAATTTCAACAATTTTGAGAGGGATCTGAAAAGTTTCAATGGGAATGGGAAGAATTGGGACAAAAATTGGAAAATTTTTAAGGGACTTTGAAAAAATTCCAACTGGAATTTTAGCCATTTTTTGACGTGAAATTGTAAACATGTGGACGTGGATTTTGAAAATTCTAGAGAGAATTTTAAAAGCTTCAACAGAATTTCAACAATTTTGAGAGGGATTTGAAAAGTTTCAATGGGAATGGGAAGAATTGGGACAAAAATTGGAAAATTTTTAAGGGACTTTGAAAAAATTTCAACTGGAATTTTAGCATTTTTTTTACGTGAAATTGTAAATATGTGGACATGGATTTTGAAAATTCTAGAGAGAATTTTAAAAGCTTTAACAGAATTTCTACAATTTTGAGAGGGATTTGAAAAGTTTCAATGGGAATGGGAAGAATTGGGACAAAAATTGGAAAATTTTTAAGGGACTTTGAAAAAATTTCAACTGGAATTTTAGCCATTTTTTGACGTGAAATTGTAAACATGTGGCCATGGATTTTGAAAATTCTAGAGAGAATTTTAAAAGCTTCAAGAGAATTTCAACAATTTTGAGAGGGATTTGAAAAGTTTCAATGGGAATGGGAAGAATTGGGACAAAAATTGGAAAATTTTTAAGGGACTTTGAAAAAATTTCAACTGGAATTTTAGCCATTTTTTACGTGAAATTGTAAACATGTGGACATGGATTTTGAAAATTCTAGAGAGAATTTTAAAAGCTTCAAGAGAATTTCAACAATTTTGAGAGGGATTTGAAAAGTTTCAATGGGAATGGGAAGAATTGGGACAAAAATTGGAAAATTTTTCAGGGACTTTGAAAAAATTTCAACTGGAATTTTAGCCATTTTTTGACGTGAAATTGTAAACATGTGGACATGGATTTTGAAAATTCTAGAGAGAATTTTAAAAGCTTCAACAGAATTTCAACACTTTTGAGAGGGATTTGAAAAGTTTCAATGGAATGGGAAGAATTGGGACAAAAATTGGAAAATTTTTAAGGGACTTTGAAAAAATTTCAACTGGAATTTTAGCCATTTTGTTACGTGAAATTGTAAACATGTGGCCACGGATTTTGAAAATTCTAGAGAGAATTTTAAAAGCTTCAAGAGAATTTCAACAATTTTGAGAGGGATTTGAAAAGTTTCAATGGGAATGGGAAGAATTGGGACAAAAATTGGAAAATTTTTAAGGGACTTTGAAAAAATTTCAACTGGAATTTTAGCCATTTTTTGACGTGAAATTGTAAACATGTGGCCATGGATTTTGAAAATTCTAGAGAGAATTTTAAAAGCTTCAACAGAATTTCAACAATTTTGAGAGGGATTTGAAAAGTTTCAATGGGAATGGGAAGAATTGGGACAAAAATTGGAAAATTTTTAAGGGACTTTGAAAAAATTTCAACTGGAATTTTAGCCATTTTGTTACGTGAAATTGTAAACATGTGGACATGGATTTTGAAAATTCTAGAGAGAATTTTAAAAGCTTCAAGAGAATTTCAACAATTTTGAGAGGGATTTGAAAAGTTTCAATGGGAATGGGAAGAATTGGGACAAAATTTGGAAAATTTTTAAGGGACTTTGAAAAAATTTCAACTGGAATTTTAGCCATTTTTTAATGTGAAATTGTAAATATGTGGACATGGATTTTGAAAATTCTAGAGAGAATTTTAAAAGATTCAACAGAATTTCAACAATTTTGAGAGGGATTTGAAAAGTTTCAATGGGAATGGGAAGAAATGGGACAAAAATTTGAAAATTTTTAAGGGACTTTGAAAAAATTCCAACTGGAATTTTAGCCATTTTGTTACGTGAAATTGTAAACATGTGGCCACGGATTTTGAAAATTCTAGAGAGAATTTTAAAAGCTTCAAGAGAATTTCAACAATTTTGAGAGGGATTTGAAAAGTTTCAATGGGAATGGGAAGAATTGGGACAAAAATTGGAAAATTTTTTAAGGGACTTTGAAAAAATTCCAACTGGAATTTTAGCAATTTTTTGACGTGAAATTGTAAACATGTGGCCATGGATTTTGAAAATTCTAGAGAGAATTTTAAAAGCTTCCACAGAATTTCAACAATTTTGAGAGGGATTTGAAAAGTTTCAATGGGAATGGGAAGAATTGGGACAGAAATTGGAAAATTTTTAAGGGACTTTGAAAAAATTTCAACTGGAATTTTAGCAATTTTTTGACGTGAAATTGTAAACATGTGGCCATGGATTTTGAAAATTCTAGAGAGAATTTTAAAAGCTTCAAGAGAATTTCAACAATTTTGAGAGGGATTTGAAAAGTTTCAATGGGAATGGGAAGAATTGGGACAAAAATTGGAAAATTTTTAAGGGACTTTGAAAAAATTTCAACTGGAATTTTAGCCATTTTTTGACGTGAAATTGTAAACATGTTGAAGTGGATTTTGAAAATTCTAGAGAGAATTTTAAAAGCTTCAAGAGAATTTCAACAATTTTGAGAGGGATTTGAAAAGTTTCAATGGGAATGGGAAGAATTGGGACAAAAATTGGAAAATTTTTAAGGGACTTTGAAAAAATTTGAACTGGAATTTTAGCCATTTTTTTATGTGAAATTGTAAACATGTGGCCATGGATTTTTGAAAATTCTAGAGAGAATTTTAAAAGCTTCAAGAGAATTTCAACAATTTTGAGAGGGATTTGAAAAGTTTCAATGGGAATGGGAAGAATTGGGACAAAAATTGGAAAATTTTTAAGGGACTTTGAAAAAATTTCAACTGGAATTTAGCATTTTTTTTACGTGAAATTGTAAACATGTGGACATGGATTTTGAAAATTCTAGAGAGAATTTAAAAGCTTTAACAGAATTTCTACAATTTTGAGAGGGATTTGAAAAGTTTCAATGGGAATGGGAAGAATTGGGACAAAAATTGGAAAATTTTTAAGGGACTTTGAAAAAATTTCAACTGGAATTTTAGCAATTTTTTGACGTGAAATTGTAAAGATGTTGAAGTGGATTTTGAAAATTCTAGAGAGAATTTTAAAAGCTTCAACAGAATTTCAACAATTTTGAGAGGGATTTGAAAAGTTTCAATGGGAATGGGAAGAATTGGGACAAAAATTGGAAAATTTTTAAGGGACTTTGAAAAATTTCAACTGGAATTTTAGCAATTTTTTGACGTGAAATTGTAAACATGTGGACATGGATTTTGAAAATTCTAGAGAGAATTTTAAAAGCTTCAACAGAATTTCAACAATTTTGAGAGGGATTTGAAAAGTTTCAATGGGAATGGGAAGAATTGGGACAAAAATTGGAAAATTTTTAAGGGACTTTGAAAAAATTTCAACTGGAATTTTAGCCATTTTGTTACGTGAAATTGTAAACATGTGGCCACAGATTTTGAAAATTCTAGAGAGAATTTTAAAAGCTTCAACAGAATTTCAACAATTTTGAGAGGGATTTGAAAAGTTTCAATGGGAATGGGAAGAATTGGGACAAAATTGGAAAATTTTTAAGGGACTTTGAAAAAATTTCAACTGGAATTTTAGCCATTTTTTTATGTGAAATTGTAAACATGTGGCCATGGATTTTGAAAATTCTAGAGAGAATTTTAAAAGCTTCCACAGAATTTCAACAATTTTGAGAGGGATTTGAAAAGTTTCAATGGGAATGGGAAGAATTGGGACAAAAATTGGAAAATTTTTAAGGGACTTTGAAAAAATTCCAACTGGAATTTTAGGCCATTTTTTGACGTGAAATTGTAAACATGTGGACGTGGATTTTGAAAATTCTAGAGAGAATTTTAAAAGCTTCAAGAGAATTTCAACAATTTTGAGAGGGATTTGAAAAGTTTCAATGGGAATGGGAAGAATTGGGACAAAAATTGGAAAATTTTTAAGGGACTTTGAAAAAATTTCAACTGGAATTTTAGCATTTTTTTTACGTGAAATTGTAAACATGTGGCCATGGATTTTGAAAATTCTAGGAGAGAATTTTAAAAGCTTCAAGAGAATTTCAACAATTTTGAGAGGGATTTGAAAAGTTTCAATGGGAATGGGAAGAATTGGGACAAAAATTGGAAAATTTTTAAGGGACTTTGAAAAAATTTCAACTGGAATTTTAGCCATTTTTTGACGTGAAATTGTAAACATGTGGCCATGGATTTTGAAAATTCTAGAGAGAATTTTAAAAGCTTCAACAGAATTTCAACAATTTTGAGAGGGATTTGAAAAGTTTCAATGGGAATGGGAAGAATTGGGACAAAAATTGGAAAATTTTTAAGGGACTTGAAAAAATTTCAACTGGAATTTTAGCAATTTTTTTACGTGAAATTGTAAACATGTGGACATGGATTTTGAAAATTCTAGAGAGAATTTTAAAAGCTTCAAGAGAATTTCAACAATTTTGAGAGGGATTTGAAAAGTTTCAATGGGAATGGGAAGAATTGGGACAAAAATTGGAAAATTTTTAAGGGACTTTGAAAAAATTTCAACTGGAATTTAGCCATTTTTTACGTGAAATTGTAAACATGTGGCCATGGATTTTGAAAATTCTAGAGAGAATTTTAAAAGCTTCAAGAGAATTTCAACAATTTTGAGAGGGATTTGAAAAGTTTCAATGGGAATGGGAAGAATTGGGACAAAAATTGGAAAATTTTTAAGGGACTTTGAAAAAATTTCAACTGGAATTTTAGCAATTTTTTGACGTGAAATTGTAAACATGTGGCCATGGATTTTGAAAATTCCAGAGAGAATTTTAAAAGCTTCAACAGAATTTCAACAATTTTGAGAGGGATTTGAAAAGTTTCAATGGGAATGGGAAGAATTGGGACAAAAATTGGAAAATTTTTAAGGGACTTTGAAAAAATTTCAACTGGAATTTTAGCCATTTTGTACGTGAAATTGTAAACATGTGGCCATGGATTTTGAAAATTCTAGAGAGAATTTTAAAAGCTTCAAGAGAATTTCAACAATTTTGAGAGGGATTTGAAAAGTTTCAATGGGAATGGGAAGAATTGGGACAAAATTTGGAAAATTTTTAAGGGACTTTGAAAAAATTTCAACTGGAATTTTAGCCATTTTTTAATGTGAAATTGTAAATATGTGGACATGGATTTTGAAAATTCTAGAGAGAATTTTAAAAGCTTCAACAGAATTTCAACAATTTTGAGAGGGATTTGAAAAGTTTCAATGGGAATGGGAAGAATTGGGACAAAAATTGGAAAATTTTTAAGGGACTTTGAAAAAATTCCAACTGGAATTTTAGCCATTTTGTTACGTGAAATTGTAAACATGTGGCCATGGATTTTGAAAATTCTAGAGAGAATTTTAAAAGCTTCAACAGAATTTCAACACTTTTGAGAGGGATTTGAAAAGTTTCAATGGGAATGGGAAGAATTGGGACAAAAATTGGAAAATTTTTAAGGGACTTTGAAAAAATTCCAACTGGAATTTTAGCAATTTTTTGACGTGAAATTGTAAACATGTGGCCATGGATTTTGAAAATTCTAGAGAGAATTTTAAAAGCTTCAACAGAATTTCAACAATTTTGAGAGGGATTTGAAAAGTTTCAATGGGAATGGGAAGAATTGGGACAAAAATTGGAAAATTTTTAAGGGACTTTGAAAAAATTTCAACTAGAATTTTAGCCATTTTTTTATGTGAAATTGTAAACATGTGGCCATGGATTTTGAAAATTCTAGAGAGAATTTTAAAAGCTTCAACAGAATTTCAACAATTTTGAGAGGGATTTGAAAAGTTTCAATGGGAATGGGAAGAATTGGGACAAAAATTGGAAAATTTTTAAGGGACTTTGAAAACATTTCAACTGGAGTTTTAGCCATTTTGTTACGTGAAATTGTAAACATGTGGCCACGGATTTTGAAAATTCTAGAGAGAATTTTAAAAGCTTCAACAGAATTTCAACAATTTTGAGAGGGATTTGAAAAGTTTCAATGGGAATGGGAAGAATTGGGACAAAAATTGGAAAATTTTTAAGGGACTTTGAAAAATTTCAACTGGAATTTTAGCCATTTTTTGACGTGAAATTGTAAACATGTGGACGTGGTTTTTGAAAATTCTAGAGAGAATTTTAAAAGCTTCAACAGAATTTCAACAATTTTGAGAGGGATTTGAAAAGTTTCAATGGGAATGGGAAGAATTGGGACAAAAATTGGAAAATTTTTAAGGGACTTTGAAAAAATTTCAACTGGAATTTTAGCATTTTTTTTACGTGAAATTGTAAACATGTGGACATGGATTTTGAAAATTCTAGAGAGAATTTTAAAAGCTTTAACAGAATTTCTACAATTTTGAGAGGGATTTGAAAAGTTTCAATGGGAATGGGAAGAATTGGGACAAAAATTGGAAAATTTTTAAGGGACTTTGAAAAAATTTCAACTGGAATTTTAGCAATTTTTTGACGTGAAATTGTAAACATGTGGCCATGGATTTTGAAAATTCTAGAGAGAATTTTAAAAGCTTCAACAGAATTTCAACAATTTTGAGAGGGATTTGAAAAGTTTCAATGGGAATGGGAAGAATTGGGACAAAAATTGGAAAATTTTTAAGGGACTTTGAAAAAATTTCAACTGGAATTTTAGCCATTTTGTTACGTGAAATTGTAAACATGTGGACATGGATTTTGAAAATTCTAGAGAGAATTTTAAAAGCTTCAACAGAATTTCAACAATTTTGAGAGGGATTTGAAAAGTTTCAATGGGAATGGGAAGAATTGGGACAAAATTTGGAAAATTTTTAAGGGACTTTGAAAAAATTTCAACTGGAATTTTAGCAATTTTTTAATGTGAAATTGTAAATATGTGGACATGGATTTTGAAAATTCTAGAGAGAATTTTAAAAGCTTCAACAGAATTTCAACAATTTTGAGAGGGATTTGAAAAGTTTCAATGGGAATGGGAAGAATTGGGACAAAAATTGGAAAATTTTTAAGGGACTTTGAAAAAATTCCAACTGGAATTTTAGCCATTTTGTTACGTGAAATTGTAAACATGTGGCCACGGATTTTGAAAATTCTAGAGAGAATTTTAAAAGCTTCAACAGAATTTCAACACTTTTGAGAGGGATTTGAAAAGTTTCAATGGGAATGGGAAGAATTGTGACAAAAATTGGAAAATTTTTAAGGGACTTTGAAAAAATTCCAACTGGAATTTTAGCAATTTTTTGACGTGAAATTGTAAACATGTGGCCATGGATTTTGAAAATTCTAGAGAGAATTTTAAAAGCTTCAACAGAATTTCAACAATTTTGAGAGGGATTTGAAAAGTTTCAATGGGAATGGGAAGAATTGGGACAAAAATTGGAAAATTTTTAAGGGACTTTGAAAAAATTTCAACTGGAATTTTAGCAATTTTTTACGTGAAATTGTAAACATGTGGACATGGATTTTGAAAATTCTAGAGAGAATTTTAAAAGCTTCAAGAGAATTTCAACAATTTTGAGAGGGATTTGAAAAGTTTCAATGGGAATGGGAAGAATTGGGACAAAAATTGGAAAATTTTTAAGGGACTTTGAAAAAATTTCAACTGGAATTTTAGCCATTTTTTGACGTGAAATTGTAAACATGTGGCCATGGATTTTGAAAATTCTAGAGAGAATTTTAAAAGCTTCAACAGAATTTCAACAATTTTGAGAGGGATTTGAAAATTTTCAATGGGAATGGGAAGAATTGGGACAAAATTGGAAAATTTTTAAGGGACTTTGAAAAAATTCCAACTGGAATTTTAGCCATTTTTTTATGTGAAATTGTAAACATGTGGACATGGATTTTGAAAATTCTAGAGAGAATTTTAAAAGCTTCAAGAGAATTTCAACAATTTTGAGAGGGATTTGAAAAGTTTCAATGGGAATGGGAAGAATTGGGACAAAATTTGGAAAATTTTTAAGGGACTTTGAAAAAATTTCAACTGGAATTTTAGCCATTTTTTAATGTGAAATTGTAAATATGTGGACATGGATTTTGAAAATTCTAGAGAGAATTTTAAAAGCTTCAACAGAATTTCAACAATTTTGAGAGGGATTTGAAAAGTTTCAATGGGAATGGGAAGAATTGGGACAAAAATTGGAAAATTTTTAAGGGACTTTGAAAAAATTCCAACTGGAATTTTAGCCATTTTGTTACGTGAAATTGTAAACATGTGGCCACGGATTTTGAAAATTCTAGAGAGAATTTTAAAAGCTTCAACAGAATTTCAACACTTTTGAGAGGGATTTGAAAAGTTTCAATGGGAATGGGAAGAATTGTGACAAAAATTGGAAAATTTTTAAGGGACTTTGAAAAAATTCCAACTGGAATTTTAGCAATTTTTTGACGTGAAATTGTAAACATGTGGCCATGGATTTTGAAAATTCTAGAGAGATTTTAAAAGCTTCAACAGAATTTCAACAATTTTGAGAGGGATTTGAAAAGTTTCAATGGGAATGGGAAGAATTGGGACAAAAATTGGAAAATTTTTAAGGGACTTTGAAAAAATTTCAACTGGAATTTTAGCAATTTTTTGACGTGAAATTGTAAACATGTTGAAGTGGATTTTGAAAATTCTAGAGAGAATTTTAAAAGCTTCAAGAGAATTTCAACAATTTTGAGAGGGATTTGAAAAGTTTCAATGGGAATGGAAGAATTGGGACAAAAATTGGAAAATTTTTAAGGGACTTTGAAAAAATTTCAACTGGAATTTTAGCCATTTTTTGACGTGAAATTGTAAACATGTTGAAGTGGATTTTGAAAATTCTAGAGAGAATTTTAAAAGCTTCAACAGAATTTCAACAATTTTGAGAGGGATTTGAAAATTTTCAATGGGAATGGGAAGAATTGGGACAAAATTGGAAAATTTTTAAGGGACTTTGAAAAAATTCCAACTGGAATTTTAGCCATTTTTTTATGTGAAATTGTAAACATGTGGCCATGGATTTGAAAATTCTAGAGAGAATTTTAAAAGCTTCAACAGAATTTCAACAATTTTGAGAGGGATTTGAAAAGTTTCAATGGGAATGGGAAGAATTGGGACAAAAATTGGAAAATTTTTAAGGGACTTTGAAAAAATTTCAACTGGAATTTGAGCAATTTTTTGACGTGAAATTGTAAACATGTGGACGTGGATTTTGAAAATTCTAGAGAGAATTTTAAAAGCTTCAACAGAATTTCAATAATTTTGAGAGGGATTTGAAAAGTTTCAATGGGAATGGGAAGAATTGGGACAAAAATTGGAAAATTTTTAAGGGACTTTGAAAAAATTTCAACTGGAATTTTAGCAATTTTTTGACGTGAAATTGTAAACATGTTGAAGTGGATTTTGAAAATTCTAGAGAGAATTTTAAAAGCTTCAAGAGAATTTCAACAATTTTGAGAGGGATTTGAAAAGTTTCAATGGGAATGGGAAGAATTGGGACAAAAATTGGAAAATTTTTAAGGGACTTTGAAAAAATTTCAACTGGAATTTTAGCAATTTTTTGACGTGAAATTGTAAACATGTTGAAGTGGATTTTGAAATTCTAGAGAGAATTTTTAAAGCTTCAAGAGAATTTCAACAATTGTGAGAGGGATTTGAAAAGTTTCAATGGGAATGGGAAGAATTGGGACAAAAATTGGAAAATTTTTAAGGGACTTTGAAAAAATTTCAACTGGAATTTTAGCCATTTTTTTATGTGAAATTGTAAACATGTGGACATGGATTTTGAAAATTCTAGAGAGAATTTTAAAAGCTTCAACAGAATTTCAACAATTTTGAGAGGGATTTGAAAAGTTTCAATGGGAATGGGAAGAATTGGGACAAAAATTGGAAAATTTTTTAAGGGACTTTGAAAAAATTTCAACTGGAATTTTAGCCATTTTTTGACGTGAAATTGTAAACATGTTGAAGTGGATTTTGAAAATTCTAGAGAGAATTTTAAAAGCTTCAACAGAATTTCAACAATTTTGAGAGGGATTTGAAAAGTTTCAATGGGAATGGGAAGAATTGGGACAAAAATTTGGAAAATTTTTAAGGGACTTTGAAAAAATTTCAACTGGAATTTTAGCCATTTTTTTATGTGAAATTGTAAACATGTGGCCATGGATTTTGAAAATTCTGGAGAGAATTTTAAAAGCTTCAACAGAATTTCAACAATTTTTGAGAGGGATTTGAAAAGTTTCAATGGGAATGGGAAGAATTGGGACAAAAATTGGAAAATTTTGAAGGGACTTGAAAAATTTCAAACTGGAATTTTAGCCATTTTGTTACGTGAAATTGTAAACATGTGGCCATGGATTTTGAAAATTCTAGAGAGAATTTTAAAAGCTTCAACAGAATTTCAACAATTTTGAGAGGGATTTGAAAAGTTTCAATGGGAATGGGAAGAATTGGGACAAAAATTGGAAAATTTTTAAGGGACTTTGAAAAAATTTCAACTGGAATTTTAGCCATTTTTTTATGTGAAATTGTAAACATGTGGCCATGGATTTTGAAAATTCTGGAGAGAATTTTAAAAGCTTCAACAGAATTTCAACAATTTTGAGAGGGATTTGAAAAGTTTCAATGGGAATGGGAAGAATTGGGACAAAAATTGGAAAATTTTGAAGGGACTTTGAAAAAATTTCAACTGGAATTTTAGCCATTTTGTTACGTGAAATTGTAAACATGTGGCCATGGATTTTGAAAATTCTAGAGAGAATTTTAAAAGCTTCAACAGAATTTCAACAATTTGAGAGGGATTTGAAAAGTTTCAATGGGAATGGGAAGAATTGGGACAAAAATTGGAAAATTTTTAAGGGACTTTGAAAAAATTTCAACTGGAATTTTAGCAATTTTTTGACGTGAAATTGTAAACATGTGGACATGGATTTTGAAAATTCTAGAGAGAATTTTAAAAGCTTCAAGAGAATTTCAACAATTTGAGAGGGATTTGAAAAGTTTCAATGGGAATGGGAAGAATTGGGACAGAAATTGGAAAATTTTTAAGGGACTTTGAAAAATTTCAACTGGAATTTTAGCCATTTTTTGACATGAAATTGTAAACATGTGGCCATGGATTTTGAAAATTCTAGAGAGAATTTTAAAAAGCTGCAACAGAATTTCAACAATTTGGAGAGGGATTTGAAAATTTTCAATGGGAATGGGAAGAATTGGGACAAAAATTGGAAAATTTTTAAGGGACTTTGAAAAATTTTCAACTGGAATTTTAGCCATTTTTTTATGTGAAATTGTAAACATGTGGACATGGATTTTGAAAATTCTAGAGAGAATTTTAAAAGCTTCAACAGAATTTCAACAATTATGAGAGGGATTTGAAAAGTTTCAATGGGAATGGAAGAATTGGGACAAAAATTGGAAAATTTTTAAGGGACTTTGAAAAAATTTCAACTGGAATTTTAGCAATTTTTTGACGTGAAATTGTAAAGATGTTGAAGTGGATTTTGAAAATTCTAGAGAGAATTTTAAAAGCTTCAACAGAATTTCAACAATTTTGAGAGGGATTTGAAAAGTTTCAATGGGAATGGGAAGAATTGGGACAAAAATTGGAAAATTTTTAAGGGACTTTGAAAAATTTCAACTGGAATTTTAGCAATTTTTTGACGTGAAATTGTAAACATGTGGACATGGATTTTGAAAATTCTAGAGAGAATTTTAAAAGCTTCAACAGAATTTCAACAATTTTGAGAGGGATTTGAAAAGTTTCAATGGGAATGGGAAGAATTGGGACAAAAATTGGAAAATTTTTAAGGACTTTGAAAAAATTTCAACTGGAATTTTAGCATTTTTTTTACGTGAAATTGTAAACATGTGGACATGGATTTTGAAAATTCTAGAGAGAATTTTAAAAGCTTTAACAGAATTTCTACAATTTTGAGAGGGATTTGAAAGTTTCAATGGGAATGGGAAGAATTGGGACAAAAATTGGAAAATTTTTAAGGGACTTTGAAAAAATTTCAACTGGAATTTTAGCCATTTTTTGACGTGAAATTGTAAACATGTGGCCATGGATTTTGAAAATTCTAGAGAGAATTTTAAAAGCTTCAACAGAATTTCAACAATTTTGAGAGGGATTTGAAAAGTTTCAATGGGAATGGGAAGAATTGGGACAAAAATTGGAAAATTTTTAAGGGACTTTGAAAAAATTTCAACTGGAATTTTAGCCATTTTTTACGTGAAATTGTAAACATGTGGACATGGATTTTGAAAATTCTAGAGAGAATTTTAAAAGCTTCAAGAGAATTTCAACAATTTTGAGAGGGATTTGAAAAGTTTCAATGGGAATGGGAAGAATTGGGACAAAAATTGGAAAATTTTCAGGGACTTTGAAAAAATTTCAACTGGAATTTTAGCCATTTTTTACGTGAAATTGTAAACATGTGGCCATGGATTTTGAAAATTCTAGAGAGAATTTTAAAAGCTTCAAGAGAATTTCAACAATTTTGAGAGGGATTTGAAAAGTTTCAATGGGAATGGGAAGAATTGGGACAAAAATTGGAAAATTTTAAGGGACTTTGAAAAAATTCCAACTGGAATTTTAGCAATTTTTTGACGTGAAATTGTAAACATGTGGCCATGGATTTTGAAAATTCTAGAGAGAATTTTAAAAGCTTCAACAGAATTTCAACAATTTTGAGAGGGATTTGAAAAGTTTCAATGGGAATGGTAAGAATTGGGACAGAAATTGGAAAATTTTTAAGGGACTTTGAAAAAATTTCAACTGGAATTTTAGCAATTTTTTGACGTGAAATTGTAAACATGTGGCCATGGATTTTGAAAATTCTAGAGAGAATTTTAAAAGCTTCAAGAGAATTTCAACAATTTTGAGAGGGATTTGAAAAGTTTCAATGGGAATGGGAAGAATTGGGACAAAAATTGGAAAATTTTTAAGGGACTTTGAAAAAATTTCAACTGGAATTTTAGCCATTTTTTGACGTGATATTGTAAACATGTTGAAGTGGATTTTGAAAATTCTAGAGAGAATTTTAAAAGCTTCAAGAGAATTTCAACAATTTTGAGAGGGATTTGAAAAGTTCAATGGGAATGGGAAGAATTGGGACAAAAATTGGAAAATTTTTAAGGGACTTTGAAAAAATTCCAACTGGAATTTTAGCAATTTTTTGACGTGAAATTGTAAAGATGTTGAAGTGGATTTTGAAAATTCTAGAGAGAATTTAAAAGCTTCAACAGAATTTCAACAATTTTGAGAGGGATTTGAAAAGTTTCAATGGGAATGGGAAGAATTGGGACAAAAATTGGAAAATTTTTAAGGGACTTGGAAAAAATTTCAACTGGAATTTTAGCAATTTTTTGACGTGAAATTGTAAACATGTGGACATGGATTTTGAAAATTCTAGAGAGAATTTTAAAAGCTTCAACAGAATTTCAACAATTTTGAGAGGGATTTGAAAAGTTTCAATGGGAATGGAAGAATTGGGACAAAAATTGGAAAATTTTTAAGGGACTTTGAAAAAATTTCAACTGGAATTTTAGCCATTTTGTTACGTGAAATTGTAAACATGTGGCCACAGATTTTGAAAATTCTAGAGAGAATTTTAAAAGCTTCAACAGAATTTCAACAATTTTGAGAGGGATTTGAAAAGTTTCAATGGGAATGGGAAGAATTGGGACAAAATTGGAAAATTTTTAAGGGACTTTGAAAAAATTTCAACTGGAATTTTAGCCATTTTTTGATGTGAAATTGTAAACATGTGGCCATGGATTTTGAAAATTCTAGAGAGAATTTTAAAAGCTTCAACAGAATTTCAACAATTTTGAGAGGGATTTGAAAAGTTTCAATGGGAATGGGAAGAATTGGGACAAAAATTGGAAAATTTTTAAGGGACTTTGAAAAAATTCCAACTGGAATTTTAGCCATTTTTTGACGTGAAATTGTAAACATGTGGACGTGGATTTTGAAAATTCTAGAGAGAATTTTAAAAGCTTCAAGAGAATTTCAACAATTTTGAGAGGGATTTGAAAAGTTTCAATGGGAATGGGAAGAATTGGGACAAAAATTGGAAAATTTTTAAGGGACTTTGAAAAACTTTGAAAAAATTTCAACTGGAATTTTAGCATTTTTTTTACGTGAAATTGTAAACATGTGGACATGGATTTTGAAAATTCTAGAGAGAATTTTAAAAGCTTCAAGAGAATTTCAACAATTTTGAGAGGGATTTGAAAAGTTTCAATGGGAATGGGAAGAATTGGGACAAAAATTGGAAAATTTTTAAGGGACTTTGAAAAAATTTCAACTGGAATTTTAGCCATTTTTTGACGTGAAATTGTAAACATGTGGCCATGGATTTTGAAAATTCTAGAGAGAATTTTAAAAGCTTCAACAGAATTTCAACAATTTTGAGAGGGATTTGAAAAGTTTCAATGGGAATGGGAAGAATTGGGACAAAAATTGGAAAATTTTTAAGGGACTTTGAAAAAATTTCAACTGGAATTTTAGCAATTTTTTACGTGAAATTGTAAACATGTGGACATGGATTTTGAAAATTCTAGAGAGAATTTTAAAAGCTTCAAGAGAATTTCAACAATTTTGAGAGGGATTTGAAAAGTTTCAATGGGAATGGGAAGAATTGGGACAAAAATTGGAAAATTTTTAAGGGACTTTGAAAAAATTTCAACTGGAATTTTAGCCATTTTTTACGTGAAATTGTAAACATGTGGCCATGGATTTTGAAAATTCTAGAGAGAATTTTAAAAGCTTCAAGAGAATTTCAACAATTTTGAGAGGGATTTGAAAAGTTTCAATGGGAATGGGAAGAATTGGGACAAAAATTGGAAAATTTTTAAGGGACTTTGAAAAAATTTCAACTGGAATTTTAGCCATTTTTTGACGTGAAATTGTAAACATGTGGCCATGGATTTTGAAAATTCTAGAGAGAATTTTAAAAGCTTCAAGAGAATTTCAACAATTTTGAGAGGGATTTGAAAAGTTTCAATGGGAATGGGAAGAATTGGGACAAAAATTGGAAAATTTTTAAGGGACTTTGAAAAAATTTCAACTGGAATTTTAGCCATTTTTTGATGTGAAATTGTAAACATGTGGCCATGGATTTTGAAAATTCTAGAGAGAATTTTTAAAGCTTCAACAGAATTTCAACAATTTTGAGAGGGATTTGAAAAGTTTCAATGGGAATGGGAAGAATTGGGACAAAAATTGGAAAATTTTTAAGGGACTTTGAAAAAATTCCAACTGGAATTTTAGCCATTTTTTGACGTGAAATTGTAAACATGTGGACGTGGATTTTGAAAATTCTAGAGAGAATTTTAAAAGCTTCAAGAGAATTTCAACAATTTTGAGAGGGATTTGAAAAGTTTCAATGGGAAT